>NW_026042601.1:0-152058 GCF_023856365.1 Brienomyrus brachyistius | reverse complement strand
CGCCAAACAATTCAAACCTGCAGCTTTTGCATCCCCTGTAATAGTCATTTCCACGGCAGCTGCACTGTACAGCTGTTCCTGCACTTTATCCACCACTGACCACGTATCATCCAGTTTTGTCCTGCTTTGTATCGCACTGTTTCTGCACCATGTTGTCTTGTACTCCCTTGTGTTGTTATGCACCATCTGTGTTGTTCTGAGCAGTGCCATGATGCAATATTACAAAAAGATCTTGAGGAAATGCAGAGTTCTGGAGGAGATTCTCACAGATCATGGCATGTGTTTATACTGAAGAAACTGTACAAATTGCTAGACATAAAACACAGGACTGGCAACTGTGGTACGTTTTAACACCTTGATAAAAAACTTAAAATCCATAGTAAGTAGGACAACCTCATAGAACCTTTACTAGTCATTGTTCAGAAGATTAACACGGATTAAAAACCATTACTATGAAAGCACGCTAATCAGTTAAGTTGATTATGTGGAGAGAGAGAAAAAAAACTGTCTTTGAAAAAGATCAACCATAGAACGAAGCTGCAGCATTGACACCCCCTAGTGGTGATTTGAAGATAGTTCTGTCTGTAGCAGCTAAGCAGTAGATTTGGCGTCAGGTGCCATGACAAACTCAGTGCTGCTCGGTTTGAACGGCAGAAGCACAAAAATAAAGGGGGCATCTACTGCACGCCCCCCACCCTTGAAAATGGTACAAATTATCATGCAACAGTTTTCTTAAGTAAGTCTTTTTGGGCGTCTGCAGAAACCTCCACGATGCGATTGCCCTGATTAAGAAGTGCGCAGCGGATACAATTTGGGATGCATCGTTCATCCGATTTATTAATATATAATTATTAGTATGTCTATATTATTTTAGAAACGTTACTTGACGAATATTTTTCATTGAGATTGATTCCCCGTTTAAAATTTTGGTGACACTTCATATTTTTTAAGAGAGACAGACAATTTGACGCATGCAATTTGCAGAAATATGTTGTGCCGCTATAAAGTACACAGGCAGCATGACAAACATAAGTACTCACTGAAGCCACGACATACGCCCGGCTGG
Organism: Brienomyrus brachyistius; assembly: GCF_023856365.1. Lineage (NCBI taxonomy): Eukaryota > Metazoa > Chordata > Actinopteri > Osteoglossiformes > Mormyridae > Brienomyrus > Brienomyrus brachyistius. The sequence continues at coordinate 150,992 of NW_026042601.1, read as the reverse complement.
CCCCAGCGGTACCCCTAAGAAGAAGGCTTTTTTCACAACCCACGACCATCACGAGGGCAAAAAAAACTGAATAGCCTAGAATTTAGTTAATTACAAGGCACATATTTATTGGAGCAAGAGCTCTAACATAAAACTACCTTGTAATTATAAAGTATTATGGCTGTGAACAATGTACAAACAGGCACAGAAAGTAAAATACTCCAAAAATGCAAAGAACCTAAATATTTTTGTTTCCACCGATTCACTCTTGATGTGTTAGGAGTCACAGTTCAGTAGCCTATTCTTCAGTATCTGCATTTAAGACCACCAACTGCTCTTTCTCCTCCTTCGCTCGTCGGCTCAGAGTATTGGACTTGGTAAGTAATGTTGCCCTTTTGGTTCCAGCAGCACTCTCTGCTTCCTCTGCCATGTGCTCAGCATCCTTTTGTAAACTCTCACATACACTTTCCAGTGAGACTCTCTTCCTCTTGAGTTCCTCAAGTTTTCTTTTTTGCTTTTCGCTCATCTTTCACCTTTGGTCAGAGGCGCTTTGGTTGCTCCCCCACACACTCTGACATGGTCGCATATAAGCCTCTGTGCAACAACTGTTTCCTCTGATAAGTTGCAGGTCTCCACCTCTATTCGTTCCACTTCGGCTTGCCCATAGGACAGCAGCAGCAAGTTCTTGCAGAACATCCAGAGGTCAGGATAAGGCCCACTAACTTTTTGATGTAAAAAGACATCAACTTTGGATGGTGCTGAAGGAATGAAGGATATAAAATCCAAGCCTTTTGCCTCATTGTGCAGGTGATTATCAGACTGCTGGGATATTGCATCACCTGTAATTACATTAATTACAGTAGATTAGATGCAGATCAACAATGTCAATACACAGAATCACATGTAGAATAGGAAAGTGATTTATAACCCAATTTTCCTATGATACCATAAATGTGCAATCATTTTAATTTAATCTTGAGATATCTCTAGGCTCATCAAAGAAAATATAACTGGGCTGATGCTTCTTTTCAAACACCAAGAGTCGGTCTTCTAAATACTGCTAAAATCTACGTGTTAACACTATTCAGTTCAGGGACGGATTATGGGTTGTGTGGGCCCCTGGGTAAAACGTTCGCGAGGCCCCCCCCCCACCACCACCACCTGCACCACCACCACAACCACCACAAGTCAAGGGCCCTTGGCAGCCAAACACCCTCCCTATAGGGTCAGGGGACCTTGTAGGCAGAGGATCAAAGAATGTAGGCCCTCTAAAATAGACAAACGAAAATACATTGCTGATAAGCGTTGCAAATTGTTTTGGGCTTGGGGCCCACGGGCCCCCTGCACCCCAAGGGCCCCTGGGCAGCGGCCCCGCTAACCCGGTTTGTAATCCGTCCCTGATTCAGTTAGATGTGAAAAAAGAAAAGCATAATTTAAAAATAATATTCTGAACTATCCTATTCTTATCCTATGATTTACCAGCAGATATCCTGCCTGCCAACCGATTCTCCTGCGCAAACTTCTGCATGAGATTTCTCCTTTTCTGCTGGCAGTTATTGTCACGATCGGGTACGGGTGAAGCGGCGATCGTGCGGGCAAGCAGGCAAGCAGGAAGCAGGAATACGGGGCAAACGGGAGTTTAATACGAGGACAGGGACCGGGAAACAGCTCACGCTTACGAACATCAGACATTAATGACAGACAAAGCAAACTGGGGAGACCAGGACTTAAATACACAGAACAAGGCAGCAGGAAACAAGACACGACTGGGCAGGATCAGGAAATCACACGTGGGTAATTAGGGGGCGTGGCACACACGAGGAGCGGACGAGCCGGGCATGACAGAACCCCCCCCCAAAGGCGCGCTACACCGGGCGCGCCAAGGAAGGGGGCGACGGACGGGACGAGGCAGAACAGGACCTGGAAAACAAGAACAGAATTTACGCACGACGGGAAACAGGACCGAAGCACAAAACAAAGCCAGGGACAAGACGTGCGACAAGAGCTGACAAAGGGATGGGAAGGCAGACAGACAGATCAGGAAGGGAGAAACAGAGGGAACAGGCGGAACACAAGGAGCGGGAGTGACGGGAGGGAACGACGGGAAACCAGGAATGGAGAAAGGAGGAAAGACAGGAGGAGGAGCAAACAAAGGAGGGACCAGGGCAGGAGAGAAGGGAGAGAAGGCGGGGGAACAAAGGGGAGCCCGTGGGAGCCCCAGCGGGCGACGGGCGGCAGCCGGAGGGGCCGCAGGCGGCCGGGAGGCCGGAGCCGGAGGGGACCGAGAAGGGGCAGAGGAGACAGGGCGAGGGACCCGCGGAGGGGCCAGGGAGGGAGCAGGAGGGAGCACCAGGGAAGGGGACGAGGGAGCTGGAAGGGGCCAGGGCGAAGGCACGGAGGAGGGGGGAGCCGCAGCAGGCGGCGATGTCCGGGGGAGGGCCGGAGGTAGGGGCCCCGCAGGCGACCGACCAGGACCCGGAGAGGGGAGCGAGGCAGGGCGACGAGGCACCGGAGAGGGACCCGCAGGCGCCAACCGAGCCCCAGCGCAGGCGAGGCAGGGCGAGCCAGGGGGCAGGGCGGGCGGGACCCCAGCCCTGCGTCTGTGTCCCCTCCCTTTACGGGACACAGACCCCAGGTCGGGGTCGAATTCGCCGGGGTGAGAGAGACAAAGTCACTGGAGGAGAAGGGACAGGAGCTGGAGCTGCTGCAGGCGGAGGGGGCGCCTCTGGAGCGCGGTCAGGGACTGGAGCGCGGTCAGGGACTGGAGCGCGGTCAGCTGGCCCGGGAGCCGCTGGAGCGCGGTCAGGACTTGGAGCGCGGTCAGGGGGCGCCTGCCCTGGAGCTGCAGCAGGCGGCTGCAGTGGGGGCGCCTGCCCTGGAGCTGCAGCAGGCGGCTGCAGAGGGGGCGCCTGCCCTGGAGCTGCAGCAGGCGGCTGCAGAGGGGGCGCCTCTGCAGGAACTGGAGCGCGGTCAGGAACTGGAGCGCGGTCAGGAACTGGAGCGCGGTCAGGAACTGGAGCGCGGTCAGGAACTGGAGGTGGCTGCAGTGGGGGCGCCTGCCCGGGAGCTGCAGCACGGTCAGGAACTGGAGGTGGCTGCAGTGGGGGCGCCGGCCCGGGAGCTGCAGCAGGCGGCTGCAGAGGGGGCGCCTCTGCAGGAACTGGAGCGCGGTCAGGAACTGGAGCGCGGTCAGGAACAGGAGCTGGCTGCAGAGGGGGCGCCTGCCCGGGAGCTGCAGCAGGCGGCTGCAGAGGGGGCGCCTGCCCGGGAGCTGCAGCAGGCGGCTGCAGAGGGGGCGCCTGCCCGGGAGCTGCAGCAGGCGGCTGCAGAGGGGGCGCCTGCCCGGGAGCTGCAGCAGGCGGCTGCAGAGGGGGCGCCTCTGCAGGAACTGGAGCGCGGTCAGGAACTGGAACGCGGTCAGGAACAGGAACGCGGTCAGGAACAGGAGCTGGCTGCAGTGGGGGCGCCTGCCCTGGAGCTGCAGGTGGCTGCAGTGGGGGCGCCTGCCCTGGAGCTGCAGGTGGCTGCAGTGGGGGCGCCTGCCCTGAAGCTGCAGGTGGCTGCAGTGGGGGCGCCTGCCCTGGAGCTGCAGGTGGCTGCAGTGGGGGCAGCGAAGGCGGCTGCGCAGGCGGCGGCGGCTGCACGGGAGCGGGGTCCGCCGGCAATGGCGGCTGCACGGGAGCGGGGTCCGCCGGCAATGGCGGCTGCACGGGAGCGGGGTCCGCCGGCAATGGCGGCTGCACGGGAGCGGGGTCCGCCGCCAATGGCGGCTGCACGGGAGCGGGGACTGCAGCCCTCTGGAGCAGTAAGAGCTGCCGCACGTCCTCTGCCATACTCACCAGCTCCTCGGGGTCGGAAGCGGGAGTAAATGCTGCAAAGCTCCTCTGGAGTCGCTCCGCTAGCCCCGCTACCTCCGGACTTACTGGAGGGACCAGTTCCCCCCAGATCCTCCAGAACAACCCCTGGAGGGCAAAGAACTGGGAGGCGCAGTTCACCGGCTTCCCTAAGTGAGGCGCGGGCAGCGCCTCCGGGGTGGTTACTGCAGGGGGAGAGAGCTGTGTGTCCGTGGGCGTTAACGGAGGGAGCTCCTCGGGACAGGCAATCGCCGGTCTCCTCCTCCTTCTCCGGCGCCCAGCGGCGGCGAGAGGTGGTGCGATGTCCTGAGAAACAGGCGGTGAAAGGATCGGCTCCGGGTAAGGGTAGAGGAAGGGCTCCTCGTCCTCATCCTCACTGGAGAGCCAGTACTTCCACACGGGATCGGGGTAGTGTGTGGTCAGCTTCCGGGCTGGAGGTAGAGCGGGTACTTCCCTCTCATTCTCCTCCGAAGTGATCCATAGCCGGGAGAGCGAACAGGCTCCCAGGCGGATCGTCTCCTCCGGTCCTCTCCTCCTTCTCCGGGGGCCTTTCCTTTTGTGGTCTGTCATTCTGTCACGATCGGGTACGGGTGAAGCGGCGATCGTGCGGGCAAGCAGGCAAGCAGGAAGCAGGAATACGGGGCAAACGGGAGTTTAATACGAGGACAGGGACCGGGAAACAGCTCACGCTTACGAACATCAGACATTAATGACAGACAAAGCAAACTGGGGAGACCAGGACTTAAATACACAGAACAAGGCAGCAGGAAACAAGACACGACTGGGCAGGATCAGGAAATCACACGTGGGTAATTAGGGGGCGTGGCACACACGAGGAGCGGACGAGCCGGGCATGACAGTTATCTGGCTGGTGTGCATTTTGTTTGGGTCCAAGCACGTCATCTCATGTACAATCGAGTACTTCAGAGGGCATTTATCCAAGGCCTTTTTGCACATTTTTGAGAGCACAATCTGGCAATTTTTTTTAATCTGAAGGACACCAAGGTCACTTCCACTGCCTTTGGCTCCTGACTGTCTCTGACAAAAAGATGGTTTGTCAAATTTCCAGAATCTTTCTGCACACTCAGCCCAAGGTTAACACTACCTCAGCTGTACATATCAAACCAGCTCAAACTCCATGTTATTCACATATTTTTTACTTCACAATTGTTTGATACATTTGTATGTAAAGATACCAGTGAATTCACAGAAGTCCCACCTTGATGACAGCCATTCCTATATCCACCTCCTTTGGACTGAGCCAGAGTTTTTGCCTGTACAACAGCTGTACATGTTGCTACACAACACTTAAACATTCTATTTCCTCAATGAACTATTTTTTTTGCAGCAAAAGCCATGAAGCAGCAATAAAATCTTTAAAATATGCTTACCAATAAATATGGTTCTCCCATTTAAACACATGTAAAGATAAACCATGGATATTTAAAAATCATGGGTTCGTTAATGAGTTTAAATGTTATTGAATGGCTTACCTTAAACTTCTCCAGTAAGTCTTCAGCGGTGGAGTGGCTCATGTACTGTGATCCCAGAACCAGGACTGCACTCGAGAGCCATTCTCATAATTCACCCAATACCTGACATGCACATCCAGTTGTTTTCTTTTGATGGTCCTGTTCATACTTACGTCAAACATGACAACGAAGCTCCCTTTTAATATATGGAGCGAGTCCAAATCGCGCAAGAAAAGCGGTTTTATCTTTACCACAAGTGACCCTGCGAGTCAGGGAACATCACCCTGGAGACGGTGTGAATGTCATCATTGGACGTATAGGAGTGATGTCGGCAAACCGTTTGCAAAGCCCATAGCACTTCTGCTTTCAGTGTGGGTTGAGGAGGATGTACTGAAGGCATTATTTGTCATGGGATCCGGAGACACTGCCAAAACGGGTGTAGGCCTATCTTTAGAGGTTGTACTTATCTCCACTGAATAAACATTTGAGGAAAATTTTTAGGTTAAAATCTGGGCTTATTCTATACTGAACAAAAATATAAACGCAACACTCTTGTTTCTGCTCCCATTTTTCATGAGATGGACTTAAAGACCTACAATTCATTCCAGATACACAATATTACCATTTCTCTCAAACATTTCTCACAAATCAGTCTAAATGTGTGATAGTGAGCACTTCTGCTTTGCTGAGATAATCCATCCCACCTCACAGGTGTGCCACATCAAGATGCTGATCTGACATCATGGGTAGTGCACAGGTGTACCTTATACTGCCCACAATAAAAGGCCACCCTGGAATGTGCAGTTTTTTGCTTTATTGGGGGTCTGGGGACTCAGAACCGGTCAGTATCTGGTGTGACCACCATTTGCCTCATGCAATGCAACACATCTTCTTCGCATAGAGTTTATCAGATTGTCAATTGTGGCCTGTGGAATGTTGGTCCACTCCTCTTCAATGGCTGTGCGAAGTTGTTGGATATTAGTGGGAACTGGTACACGCTGTCGTATACGCCGGTCAAGCACATCCCAAACATGCTCAACGGGTGACATGTCCGGTGAGTATGCTGGCCATGCAAGAACTGGGACATTTTCAGCTTCCAAGAACTGTGTACAGATCCTTGCAACATGGGGCCGTGCATTATCTGTCTGAGTGGCTGGTCTCAGACGATCTTGGAGGTGAACCTGCTGGATGTGGAGGTCCTGGGCTGGTGTGGTTACACGTGGTCTGCGGTTGTGAGGCCGGTTGGATGTACTGCCATATTCTCTGAAACGCCTTTGGAGACGGCTTATGGTTGAGAAATGAACATTCAATGCACGAGCAACAGATCTGGTTGACATTCCTGCTGTCAGCATGCCAATTGCACGCTCCCTCAATGCTTGTGGCATCTGTGGCATTTTGCTGTGAGACAAAACTGCACATTCCAGGGTGGCCTTTTATTGTGGGCAGTATAAGGTACACCTGTGCACTACCCATGATGTCAGATCAGCATCTTGATGTGGCACACCTGTGAGGTGGGATGGATTATCTCAGCAAAGCAGAAGTGCTCACTATCACACATTTAGACTGATTTGTGAGAAATGTTTGAGAGAAATGGTAATATTGTGTATCTGGAATGAATTGTAGATCTTTAAGTCCATCTCATGAAAAATGGGAGCAAAAACAAAAGTGTTACGTTTATATTTTTGTTCAGTGTACATTGATTTACAGAATCAAATTTAAAAAACAAAAATACACTGATTTTATACAGATTACTAACTTTTGGGGATCACAATACAAATCTAAATATTTTAGACAAGTTACTTATCTGCTTATTGAATGGTGGGCGAAAAAAATATCTGTATAGTGTCCATTATCTAAAACCCCGCAATGACGTAGTTTGTGTTGTTCTTAAAATAATATTAACTTAAACGGTCAATCTGATTTTCTGGAGGAAAAATAATAGTTTTGATGAATCAACAGCTTGGGAAAATAGTCGCTAGATTAATTCAAAGAAAAATTGTCTGTAGTTGCACCTCAACAGTATAACCAGTGATAATACTATATAAATAAAATTAAAGTAATGGCACCAGCATAGACAGACACAGTAACAGTACAGAATGAGGTAACAGTGGCAGTGTGAGGAAATGTCAGCGTCACTGGCTGGTTAACAGCAATGGGGAGGAAACTTGTCTCTAAATCTGGAAATGCTTGTGCAGATGGATGGATGGAAGGTGAAAAGTGACAGTGCTGGGTGGCTAGAGTCTCTCAAGGTGCTGCTTGCTTTTCTGAGGCAGCACCTGAAGACGATGCCTTTGACCGCCAGAAGCTGTGTGCCCGAGGAACTGGAAGCTGTTGAAGCCTCTACAGCATCCTCTGCGATGTAGATAGGACTTTGGGGAGTCATCCGTTTGCGAAAGTCCAGGATCAGCTCCTTGGTTTCTCTAGCGTTGAGGGTGATGTTGTTATACATGGTGAAGAGCTGGGCCTACAAATCCCAGCATTCAAGAGGTGAAAATACAGACTTAGAGGGAATTTGGGAAAAGTGAAAAAATCCTCTTTACTCGTGTCTGTATAAATCTCACCAAGCGTAACTTTGCAGATTAAAGACTGGCTGAGAGTGTAAATGTAAACGCTGATAAGGAGTCAGGAACAAAGTGCTCATGTAGTGCACACCTGGGTCCAGAGGGCCCTTGTTCAGATGGAAAACTGAACAGGCATCTTTTGTGCTAAATGACAGCCGGTGCTGCTCAAGATGATGGACACTATGGGGAAATAAAAAAAAATAGAGTTTTGAATGAAAAGACACACAAGAGTAACAGTGCAGCCTTGGTCACGTCTCCCCAGCTCATGACTGGACCAGGCTCCACATTGACCCCAAAACTGGCTTTACACACAGGAAACTCACTGAAACTCAACACAACATTGTCCTGATCTTGCCTGGGGAGTTTCACCTGGTTACTGAGATGACCGGCAGCACAGACAGTCTTACCAGCAACAGATATGCTATTAAGGGGTGCGAAGCGTCTGCTGCCAGCACATGGCTTTATATCTGTCGGCTGCATTTGCGCTGCTCCTCCCTCCTATAAAGAGGACAGTTGAACAGCAGTGTGAAGAAAGGGCACAGAAGCAGAAGTCAGTGGAAAAAGCCCCATTACTAACCCTAAGCCCAACTTACTGCAAACAGCCCACTGTATTTCATATGTCTGCTTCATATTTTCCATTTAATTGCCATAATCTCTGGCAGTCAGTGACAAAAGTTATTTACCCTTAAACAGTACTGAGATTGAGTAGAGTGAGGTACTTACGCGGTATTATGGAAGAATAAAAGCTGAGTCCCATGTCCAGGCGAGATGCGTAGCTGACAGGCTGATGAATGTTTCAAACTCTTACCTCCACCGTACTGACAGGAACGGCGAGCTGCTGTGGCATCATGGCATTAAACTTCTGTTTCTCCAGGGAAGAAAACAACCAAGACCAACCTTAATAATCCACACACTTTGAAGACTGACATAAATGGTAAATATGAGACGTAAATATCATCCAACACTACCAGGTACTCAGTGAATACTCAGTCATGCAGAAATATAATCTAAAGTTATAATTATGGGGACACGTGGCCGTCCACTGCAGGTGACAATGTCCTAAACTCTTTCATACTTAAAGAACACATACAGTTATTACTTTGTAAGGATGCATAAAACTCCAGTTCAGTAAATTTATGGAATATATACTGCAGCAACTACTTTATAGTCATTTATTAAGTAACTGACTTATTTCTTCCCTGCGGGAACTTGTAATTATGCTGAAATAAAAATGTAACTTAACAGCGTTAAAAAGAACTCAGGAATCCAGTCCAAAATGCTTTAGTTTGACATGTGATCAAAATTCAAACTAAATTTCATAGAGTAAACTAATACATGATAGCATCCATGCAAAAGATCAACGGCAGAACAGGGGCTCTTAAGGCAGACTGCATTAAAAAGGAATTAATCATCTCTCTCAATTTAAATTTGGGATAATAATTCTCTTCAGAAGCCTCCATAGAATAGTGCATCCATCCCCTCACTTATGTGTAGAGACGTATCCTAAGGCTCTGGCAACAACATTCAGGTCAACAGCATCAAAAATTTCACAGCTAGTTTTAAAACTTGTTTTTCACTTTACGTTACAGCAAGTTAGTTAATATTAAATTATTGCAACGTGCAGATTAATAGTCAGAAAAGGTTTTTGAAATTTACATAATGATAAATGAGAACTATATTTGATTACTAATTACTGTTGACTAATTTCCTGTCTGGACTTTTCCCCCTTCATTGTTAAAAGTCATTATATGTCTGGGTGCCAGTCAGTGGAAGCACACAGACACCTGGCCTATTCATTCAGCACCAGCCCATCAAGTAGAGAATTCAGCACCACGGACAGTGACCTGTGTTACTATGACATCAGGTCATTGGCTCTAAATATTTTTCTAGAAATAACTAAATGGCTCTATTGTAGAAATTTCCAGCCAGAGACTGGGTTCCTATATGAAGAGAATATTATTATTCAGACAAAGAAAATAAACTACAGAAAACTAGCTCTGCATGTCATCTCCCCTTTACTCCTTAAGCAGGGCACACGCACATCAACAAGTACCAATGCAGCAAATACAGATGAACAATTTCACAGCTTCAGAAGAAGTCAGATTTCTGTGTAATTCAGAGATTGTCAAAGACTTCTGATAGAACATTTTCTGCACTTGAGTCTAATTTCAAGATAAATTGCACCTGGGTCTATTAAAACAAGGTGATGCTGCCTGACCTACCAACCAAGGCTGGGGAGGAAACGTAGGAATACAAGGAAAGCAAGGAAGAAAAGCAGCCACCCTATCTCATGGTCACGGACACAAACATCAGGGAGTGTTATGAAGAAGACACCACACTTAGGACCATTGGTTTTACGCAGTGAATTACACCAGAGAGAGTTTTTACATTCTAGCTGTGTTATGTAACATTCCTCAGCCTTCAGCTTTTTTCCCCACACAATGCAGGACATGCAGGGGTGCCAAACAAAACAGTGGAGCTGCAGTGTAGCCAATTATTTCTTTCAGTAGTTTTAAGATGGTTTGTGAGGTTGTGTGTTAGAGATGGCGGTGAGCAACACTGAGGCATCTCAGGGAACCATGTTGCCCATATTAAAAAACATGCACGCATGCAACTCAGGCAATCCAGCATTTCTTATTTCAGTTACGTATGACACTGCATGTTGCGGTTTTACATGTTCACTACAAGTCAGTGGTTTTTTCCTTGTATGATTATGGCCACATTCACACCAAAAACACACTAGACATACTGTACAAGGCACTCAAGGGAAAAATTCTCAGAACACAAAGTGAATGTATCAACCGAAGAAGGATTTTTCCTTTTCGGAATATTCATTTTTTTCCATGTGGAACCACTGTCCATGATTCAATTGAGTGCATTCAAAGAATGATACATCAAAACTAATAGTGACAAAATATTCATTTAATATGCATTGTACATGAATGTAGGACTTAGATGTTGATGAATTTCTCATCAGTGAAGGGCATATACACTTAAGGGGTATTATGAAAAAAAAAGTTGAGAACCCAGAAGTAACTATCCGATTAAAGATGTAATCTGGTACATGTGCAGACCAGTGATGGATATGTAAATGATTCAAATTGCAAGGAGTTGGCATGTTTAATCACCAGACACAGGATGCCTCGTAGTCACATTAGACAGTGTTAACGGCACTTGACGGAGTTTGATAGGGTTGCATTGCGGGTTTACATGAAGCCAGGTGGTCATGTGCTGCAATTGCATGTGGGCCATGCGGATATCACAGTGGCCTGATATTGAAACCAATGGGCACGTGAGGCATCCACACACGTCGTGAAGTTTCTGGTCATCCAAGACAGACCACGCCAAGGAAGGATCGTCGGATTGTGCTCCAAGCATCACAGATCCCCATGACACCTGCGCCTGATATATGGACACAGCTACTGGACTCTCTACAACACCCTATATCATCGTGTCGCGATGACTGGCATCAGCTGGACTACGGGTTCACCGTCCCATGCATAGGCTGCCGTTCACAATAGCACAGAAACGGTTGCGTTTGGAGTGGTGTAGTCACTGGGAGGCATGGACTGATGGACTGATGACGACTGGCGTCCTACCATGTTCAGCGATACATCTCAGTTCTGCAGTACCACAGATGACCGTCATGTGCGTATGGTGGCGCTGCAGGGAGAGGAGCAATCCTGCCAATGCTGTGGAGTGACACACCACACTCTGACGGCACAGTGGTACACCAGTGACATCCTAGTAGTATCCGGGCCCAGGGGTGTGCTATACCCTACTGACATGGGACCAGCAGTGTGACCATACCGCCAACTCCGTGGTCCGTTTGATCTGATGATTATAATCATCGCGATACAGTCACATGCCCTTTCATCACATGCAGATTTCATTTTCACAACTTAGTCTGTTGCCCTTCACTTTTTTGCCACTGAGTTTGTGTTTTGACACTAAGTTGATGGGAATTGATTATTTAAGCGTCATCTAAAGAGCTTATATTAATTGGGTAAATTGCATAAGACTCACATGGTATTTTGAAAAGATTCCCATATGCGCTGATTAGCTGGGGTTGATCCAAGCAGCTGTGCACTTTTCTCCTGTAACATAAAAGTTTGCTTTTAGGACAGAAAACAAGGTTAAGACCATATTATGTAGTTTACATCTATCAAAATAAAACCAAAGTCACTGTTACCAAAAGAGTAACCATGTGTTATCAAATTTCCTAACATTTTGCTTCATCTTACTTTGGATGCCCATGGTTAGGAGAGAAGCAGAAATCTGCTCAATCATAAGAAAGACTTTTATTGCTACAGGGAGTGAGATCTTGTTGCAGGTGACAAGGCAGGATAGAGTGTGTTTAGAAAAATAATGAAGAGGGAATGTGAGTGTGAGCTATCGTGGCATCTGTGTATAACCCAATATGGCGGCATCCTTCTGAATGTAAATAACATAGCCGGCTTAATTAGCTTAATCAAGCGTAATTGAACTAAGGAAAATTTAGCAATATACTTTCCCTGCTTGGTGTGATAAATACAGCAGCAGCTGCTGGTGGACGGGCTACAAACAGACATCAAGAAGAAATCCCACCTCACAGCCATTTACTGTACCAAACCCCTTAATGTAACTTGTAAAGATGTAGGTATTGGCGTATTCACACATTCATTTGCAGTGTCCACTTCCTGTCCAGTAAATTTGGCAGGACGGAATTTGAATAACCTATAGGTCTGACTCATGTATGCGGCTGAAGGAGTAAAGATAGAATGGGTGAAGAATCCTGTTATACAGTCCTAGTAGACCGAGAACCACCTGATTGCTACTGTAGTTGGAATCAAGGGCTGAGCTGCATGGTGGCCTGGGGGACAATCATGAAAACACAGACCCACTGATATCCTCAAAACCCACAATCAAAAGGGGAGTCAGGCACGGTGGCCAACCACTTGGCCCGTTAAGCCACATGGTGGCCCGATGAGCAGGCAAACACACTATGGGCTAAGGGGTACAAGACAGAGGAGAGAATAGGATGGCCAGTGACATGTGAACAGGACAAGGCAGGGATGGATTCTGACATAGGTACCATACTACTTTGTTTAAATATGCCCAAGTGCATAGAATGTTTTAGTGCAAGTCTTAGACAATGGTATCTCTGAATGACACCGCAGTCTGACTCTTCCTGAAGGCCCTGAGAAGTTGTTTGTATGCACTTGCTGCCTTGACACTTGCTGATGTGCGTGTGCTCTGCTTGAGCAGTAAAGGGGAGATCACATGCAGAGATGATTTTCTGTAGCTTCTCAGTCCGAGTAAAAATAAAATCTTCTCGTTATATAGGAACCAAGTCTCTGGCTGGAAATTTCTACAACAGAGCCATTTAGTCATTTATAGAAATATACAGAGCCAATGAAGGAACCAGATGTCACAGCACAGTAACACAGGTCACTGTCCGTGGAACTGAATGAATAGGATAACCGGCCAATGTGTTTGTGTGCTTACACTGATTATATGTCAGGGGGGAAAATATTTATATCATTGTTGCGATGAACGTCATTCCAGCAAGTGGTTACGTCGTTCACGCAAGTGGTCATGCGGAACCAAAGTTTACTCACCTGTGTGCACCCGAGGGGAAGGCATTAACGGACGCACCTGCTCTTTATTTTGGATAAAGTCGGCAAAACGCATTGGTAGCGCGACAAGCAAAGGGTCAAATCTACACCAAGTGCTTCTGGAACTGTGCTGCGATTGTGTACTGAAAAGTAGACTCTGAACGGACAGCCGGTAAGACCATGAACCATGCGTGTTGGACTTTGTTGCAAATGTTATTTGTAGCAAGCACTACCTGTTGCGAGTGGGGTTTATTTCTTAATGGGGTGCGCTAATGAGGCATTGAGGCGCTGGTGCTGGCTTGTAACATTATATGAGTTGTGGTATTTGACTGTATTAGGAATAAATGGTGTGCTGTAAGTGTCTTAATGACAATATGTGGAATGCTGTTTTATTGATTCAGATGTTTGCATTAATGCGGTTTAAAAGGGGGGGTTCTATTTTTAGTTTATCTAAAAGTTAAATATTAAATCGCTAAAAAGAAAAAAAAAAAGTATTAAGGGTGAACTTTCCTTTTAATAATTCATATGGGCAGAAGTGTTAAACCTATTGTTCGATTGTCTAATTGGTTAGCTTTTCATTGCAATTTATTGCGTTGAGTAACTCATTTATGTGTTTCCCCAGTGGTTTGATCTTAAACTTTGATGTTTGGAGGAATTTTATTCAGAACAAGTTATGTATAATTGTGTGGAAATTTGAAGCTGAGATTGGTCATTCATTGTATATTTTGTGTGTATGTATATATATATATATATATATATATATATATATATATATATATATATATATATATATATATATATATATATATATGCATTTAAAGTAAAATTTTGTGTTTGCTCATAAGATAGATTGGTGAAAGTTGGTGTTTTGTGGTTTAAGGTTTTTCACCTGTAAATGCCTGGCTTGAGGAAAGCGAAGATAAAATAAAAAGGGATAAAGAGTCCAAAAAGAAGGCCTGGTTATTCTGAGTGAAATCCAGTTATATGTTCAGTTTTGGTACATCTCTATCAAGTGAGGGGTAAAGCACAGTAAGAATTGTGATCACTTGACAATCATTGAGGGGAAAAATGTAAAAATATATACAGTAAGGACAATATAATCGTAATTTAATGTATCCCTTCTGCTCTTTAAAAAGCACAATGTCTGACTGACAAATATGTCTATTATTAGCACATTTTAATAATTTAATTAATATTAAGCAGTACACCTATTTCCTGTAATCACTCTGCGTTAAAGCAATTTTTAAAACTAGCTGTGAACTGGATGCTGTTCTGACTGTTGTTGCCATGGTGCCTTATTTACTTTCAAATCGCATTGTCCACAACCTGATCAAAGGACCAAACTTTAAAATCAGTGCAGGGTAGTGTCGCAAGTAGTGATGCTTAGGCTTTAACCTATGTCCTGGAAAGAAAGAAAATCTACAAGCAAGATATTCTTGGATAAGAACGTCAAGGTATGCAACCTCTGGCAATAAAATTTTCTGTGCACAAATCAGCTCCACAATGTCTTTTAGCTGAAGGGTCAACTGCCAATCATCATCTGTGGGCTCTTTCACCTTGTCACACATGATCACAGGAAGAAGTCTTAGAAAATTCCAGTTCTGAACAGCCTGACCATAAAGCTTTACTCCATTGGAGTTTACTGCACATGGCTTACTCAACACATCAGAGCCACTGTACTTAAATTTCTTAATGCGTCTATTCAGAATTGAATAAGTGAACCACTTTTTTTGCTTGATGAAGTACTTCAGGTAAAGGGCTAAATCATAGGAAAGGATACCCTCAAAAATGTCATGGCCTAAACAAGGTGGCAGGCCAGGCATACAAACATCGAAGTAATTCAATGAATTAAAACTCAGATATTATACCTTCAACGTTTTGTTGTTCCTCAGACTGTAAAATGCATTTGGATCTGTTTGAAAATCTGTTCGGGTTGTCCGGCAATACCTGCAGAAATATTCAGAAAAACTAAAATTTTCTGTAAATCCACCGATATTATGAGACCCCAAATTGTCCCCTGCAATGCACAAAACAGTCCCTTTAACTTTTTCCTCTGCCACCGTTATTCCATTGTCTTCCAGGTCTTTTAAGTCTGCAATGAGCCTTGAGAAAACTTTGTCATGGCCAAAGTGTTTGAAGTCTTTTTCCTGACACAGCATTACAAGTGACATGTGGTCTGTACTTGATGAGGTGGTAAATTAGCCAGAGACAAATATACAGCTACTACTTTGTGCTGCTTTTTGCTGAACCTAATGGGTTCACCGCCTCAAAAGAATCTTGATATAGAATTAGTTTTAGACATGATGGGTTTTGAGAAAAGAACTCATTGTTTTTATATACCTGACCATCACTGACATCACAAAGCACATCAGTGTATGGTACGTATGTACCCTGTGCAGCACAATTCTGCCATAAGTCTGACTCCAGTAAATGTCTCAAAGTGTCTTTCAATGGAACATAGTAGGCAAACCTCTGTGACCTTGTTTCATCCCTTCCTAAGTACAACTTTACAGGTTCTGTGTATCTAAACATCTGTTTAAAAGCCCTAGTTCTTGAAAAATTGGTTCTCATTGGTCCTTCATGACTAATGGTGAAAAGGTCAGATTCCTTCACAACATCACATATACTACCAATAACCTCATCTGTTAATTCAGTTAAGTCACTTTTCAGGAATGCACTTAATTTATTCAAAGTATATGTCTGTCCTAGTTCATGTATGCTTAGCATCTCTTCAATAATATTTTGTATAGTTGATGCTGGCAGAAGAAACTGCCCATGTAATTTCAAGTAGAAAAGAGAAATATTTCTAAGAAAAAGGTCACTGAAATTTTCTGTAAGATGGACTTCACCTTCATCAGTCTCACTAAATCTCTCTGTAGGGCCTGTAACTAACGGTTCAGTTTCAAGAAACTGAGAAACTGTCTCCTTATTAAGATCTCTTATACTGTCCACAGAACATTGTCTGTGTTTCCTGGACATGTAGGCTGTAAACGACGATCTCACAGTGAACGTATGGTCGCATCCTGTCACCGGACATGTCACAACACGTCCTTCGGCTATATGTTCCTTTAAGTGAGCTGTTAGTGATCTGACATCGCGACATTGGCGCTGGCACATAGACATATTACACGTAAACACCGTAAGGGCATTTGTAGTATCAATATATGAATCTGTGTTATGTTTACGGTAAAAATGAGCCTTAAATTCCCCATATGAACGAAACGTATTGTGGCAATCTGTAGCGCCACACTTGAACACGCATCGTGGTTCATGACGGTGAAGTTTGACATGTAAAACATGTTCCCTAAGGGTTTGCACTGATGTTCCACAGAAATAACAACTAAACATTGTAACTGCGTGAACAAACACGCACTCTATTGCTGTTTTAAACACCTAAATGCTGTTTCACATCCCGCTTGCAAATCTAAGTTTTACATGTGCTGCCAAGATACGTTCATGCGCCGTCAACACGGTACATGCTACTCGTGTTTAAAACCACACACTGCTTAACACTGCTTAAAACGATTTAATTTAACTTACCAATTTGCCCAGACACATTTATTTTATTTTATATTCCCACTAGTTTGTAGATTTTTTTTAAATGTTATGTTTGTTATTGGGTGCTTTCCACTTCATGTACCCACATACAGCGCTGGCTTAAAGCAATACATTCTGGTCCTGACGCAATGCATTGTGGTTAGATTTTTATCGTCCGCTGCATTATGTCACCATGTCACGTCGTACAAAAACCTCGCGAGAGCAAGACAGATCATCCTGCACCTCTTAAGTGTTATGTAGTTTTGCCTGAAACGCAAAAATAAAACAAAGCAATTAAAGCCGATCAGTGGCTCAAATTCTGCTGTAGCGATTGAAGAACTTTTGTCGGAAGTTGGATTCGAACCCACGCCTTACTTCGGAGAATAGAATACCCCTTACTTTGAAAGGCCATTTTCGCTGCGCAGGAGGCTTTAGACCGCTCGGCCATGGGGCAGTTTCCAGTTGAACCCTAAGGAGTAGGTTAAGTCCAGCCTTGGCTTCCAAGCTGACGTTTTTCTACATATGTGCTTGTGTATCATGGACAGTAAGAGGGGGCAGGCAAGGAGAGAATTTCTCTCTTTGGGGATCAATAGAGTGTTGTTATTATAACGTCTAAAACGTATGATGGTCTGTCGATAAATCAATAACAATATCAATGAAGTCAATGTTTATCTAAAGGAATCAGAATTCAGGAAAAGCCAGGGGCCGGACCGAGTGTAGGGGGCGTGGCCAGAGACAGCCTGCTGACTGTTCCAAATCATGGGTGCATGTTACAAGTCCGGAACATATTTTAACTTAGTACTAACTTAGCATCATATTTGATCTGATTCGACTGAATATCCCAGGTTTCCATCTCTCATGCATCTGGTGTGACGTGTTTTCAGACTCTCAGGCTGGCGCAAAGAAATCTTACGGGAATTGAACGTCTCACTCCGGTCAGCTGACCAAAGTTGGTAACCTTGGTATTGTGTGTAGGAGATTCGGTATAACTAT
Organism: Brienomyrus brachyistius; assembly: GCF_023856365.1. Taxonomy (NCBI): domain Eukaryota; kingdom Metazoa; phylum Chordata; class Actinopteri; order Osteoglossiformes; family Mormyridae; genus Brienomyrus; species Brienomyrus brachyistius. Next base: position 132,999 of record NW_026042601.1, on the reverse strand, counting down.
AATTTCGTTCTCCATTTACATGCCCGTAGTGTCTTTAACCGGCTGCACAAACTGGATCCGCCTCCATTACGACACAACTTTGCCCTTATTGGCTTAAGAATTTAGTCACATACATGACGTATATCTGCTATTTCTCCCGAGAAGCAGGTAAAGCAGTGGTAACTGCTTTGTAGTTAATTTACCTGGTAAAATTAAGTTTAAATAAATGATATAAATACTGTAATAGTACTCGTGAGCTTTGTTTATTTGTTATTAGTTATTGTAATGTTGCGCTGCTTTATTTGTTTAATCGTCTAGTCTGTGGAGACATTCAAGTTAATCAAATAAGAATTGCACTGTACACTGTACATGACCATAAAAACTTTGTATCCTTGAAATAAATGTTTTTGATCTTTTCCTTGGCAGTTATCTTTTTACACAGGGCCTCTATGTACACGATAGTTTTTTTTTTCACGACTAACAGTATGGATCAGGAGTTGGTTATTGTAAAAGAAGTAATGTGCATGCAGGTGATATTTGTATAGATTTATCCACACCCTTGTAGCAGTGCTGCCATTGCAGTCAGATCTCGCAAACTAGGAGTATTAGTTGTCTTTATTTCTCTTTATTTCTTGACGCCAACCCTCTCCATTAATCCGGGCTTGGGACTGGCACCTACCTGAGCTGGCTTGCTCCCTTAAGTGGCTGGGTTAGGCTAAACTATATATATATATTTACCAAGACTACAATAAAACATCTCGAAATGTGTAGTCTAGCAAAACGCAGTTTAAAGAAGGTAGCCTACCTGGCGAAATTGCAAACAAATTAAGGGCGTTAGGCAGCCTTTCCAAACCGCTTATCCTACTGGATCGCGGGGGGTCTGGAGCCTATCCCGGAAGCAATGGGCACGAGACAGGGAACAACCCAGGATGGCGGGCCAGCCCATCGCAGGGCACACTCACACACTATTCACTCACGCATACACTCCTATGGGCAATTTAGCAACTCCAATTAGCCTCAGCATGTTTTTGGACTGTGGGGGAAACCAGAGTACCCGGAGGAAACCCCACGATGACATGGGTAGAACATGCAAACTCCACACACATGTGACCCAGGTGGAGACTCGAACCCGGGCCCTAGAGGTGTGAGGCAACAGTGCTAACCACTGCACCACCATGCTGCCCCCTAAATGGAAAACCATTAAATACAAAAGGAAAACAAAAGTGCTGTAAGACTGTATACTTATGTGTATGTTAGTAAAGGCTGTAGCTGACACAACGGACCCCCCTAATTAGAAAGGGGTAATTGTACACATGTGGCATCCAGTATGTTCTTCTATAACAGTTTTTTAAAAAAAAAAAAAACTCACATTACACAAATTGGCACTATCAAAACGAGGATTATGGGGAAAATGGGGACTGTGATGGAGATTACATACACGTAGGCATGGTATTTAGTTTTTTTTAATCTGGTCACCTTCCAGAGTAATTGTAAACTAAAACCATCTTCACCCTATTTGATTCTTTATAAATGGACAATCAGTCGTGCAGTAAATGGGGGTATAGAGAGACACAGAGCTTGTCTAACAAGAAACCCTGGGAAGCTAACATTAATAGGGTGGGTATGGATAGCAAAACCATTGATACAGATTACAGATTTATATCTCACCTGAACCCTGGCGGGCTCCGTGCCAATAGGGGTTGGGATTAGGGTTAGTTAACTTAAGTAGTAATATTGATGTGTATATTCTCCTATTCTCCAGTCAGTGAATCGTGAAACGTAATGTTAATATGTTTCTATACCTATATGTTCTGCTTAAAAACCCATAAAGGCAAGCACAGTGTTTAGACATTCTGTTACTTAGACTAGTAAACACTAAGATCCTTCAGCTTTCAATTAACCTGACACAACAGTCTAAACAACAAATGTGTGCCATGTCATTTGTCATCTTTACATCTTGTATCCTTTATATGGTAATTGGATTTTCAAGGTGGAATTGCAGGTCGATCATTTTAAGGATCTAGATGTAAACCTCCCTGGTGTTGCTTTAATATTTTTTTTGCACAATTTGCTTCACACACTTCCTCCAGCAGAGAAGCTTACAATACTACACCCCACCAAATGACTGGATGATGCCTTTTTATTTAAGGTCTGGCTGTGAGCCTCGATTACCGATACACTATCTTCAGGCTCCTGCCGGGATCAGTCAGTATGGTGGACCTTTGGAGGAATGGGTACAAAACCATCAGGAAAGTTTGCAGGTGCTTCAAGAGTATGTGAAGGCTTAGTTGGAGGAACAAGCCACACCACGAAATCGGAAACACAATGAGTTGGTTAATGATTAGGGGTTTGATGAAGGTCAGCTGGTGTGTTTGCGGAACCATGTTCGAGGTAAAATACAGGATCATTGGGATGCCTGTTTGTATATGGTAGTTCGGTGTCCCCAAGATCAGGGTGCAGTTTACTCTGCAACTCCAATGGAGGGGGACGGGGTTGTCCGTCAAGTTCACCGAACAGAGTTGCGTCCAGTACCACAGGGGGTTGTTATGTCAGGGGAAGATGTTCTGGTAATGTCTCCTGAGTCTGGGTTGCCCACAGGGGCAACAGAAATGGAATCGGATGAGGACTCTGTGATTTTACGGGGACAGGGCTGGTGGGAGGGGTCGCAATAGAGCATCCACAAGTAGGCCTCGTATAATGGAGGAGGTTATGTCCCCCCCGAGGTGTAGAGACCAGTTAAACGTTCGGTGAGGTCCACCACTGGTCATCATACCAACCCTTATAAGTTACCACGGTCAGTGAATGATCGTTCGGTTGGGGAGGAAGACCAGTGGTTTGGGGATAGAATTCTTAGCTGTGATCGTTGGGTCATCAATTTCATTTTGGGGGATGGATTGTAGCCAGGCAATTATAGGCAGGTATAGGAACTGCAGTTCGGACTGGAGGCATAGCCGGGGCGAGATGGCTGTGCATGTTCCGATGGTAGGGCATATTGGCAAAGGAGCAGGCACGGGAAAGACAGGCAGGGTCCTGATAGATTTGGTGGAGCATCGGCGGGCATATTGAATTTGCAGTGTAGCAGCCTTTCTGTTTGCTTGTTTCAGGGGTGAACAATCTTATCCGCAAAGGGCCGGTGTGTATGCAGGTTTTCGCTGCAACTCCCTAATTAGATTTCTAATTAGAGGACTGATTAGCTGAAGAGTCCTCATACCTGGTTTTGAAGAGCTGACCTAAAGGTTACCCCAAAAACCTGTTTTTTTTTTGTTTGAATGGGGCAGTGAGTCATGGGGTAAACTACTGTTCTTTAGGGGTTTTCAAGGTGGAATTACGGGTCGATAATTTTAAGGATCAGGTTGTAAACCTCCCTGGTGTTGCTTTAATATGTTTTATCTGAGGTTGTATCGTGTATTATCAAGCCAGCCGGCTTAGTGGCCTCGGGAGCGGGGTTTAGTGGGAGCAGCTGGCTAGTTTTATTTTCTTTTTTGTTTGTGTCTTTTTCTTTGTTGTATGTATATTTTGGGTTCATTATTAGGCAGGCTGGGCCTTTTGGCACCTGTAGTCTGGGTGCTGGATTGCCCATAGGGGTCTTTTTTATTGCTGTGATTTGCTGTGTCATTCACTAGTGTGATTTGTGCTGGATGTGTTTTTAAGGTTGTGCTGTGGCGTGTACCTGAGCAAACTTTGGGCAACCTGTTCTCTTGTTGGCTTTATTGACAAAGGGTGGATTAGTCTAATTACGGCCTGCTACAAATAGCTGCATATAACGTATAAAAAAAATCACCTTATGGGTGCTCCGTAGGGTAGCAAGATCTTGAGTTTTTTTACAGTACTCGGGTACGTTTTAAAATTTTCGACCAATCAGCAAACATTATTCTGACAGCATAGCTGGGAAACCAATGAAAAGTGAGTGCAACGTTCTAGAACTTGACTTCGGGTTGACGCTCCCTATAAAAGAGCTGGGTACTGCTTCAAGGCGTTCAGTTGGCGCTACCTCCTGATAGAGTAGCACTGTACGGCTCTTGTTCCGTAAAACAACATCAAAAGGATGAAAAAAAAAAATTTTTTAAAGAAGACGAAAAAAACATCGTCTAAAAAAATAAGCCAAAAAAATAATATCCGAAGAAGGAAAAACATGCAAAGTAAAAAAAACAAACAAAAATAAAAAACAATATCCAAAGAAGAAGGAAAAAAACATCCAAAGGGAGAAAACAAGAACTGAAGGGCAAATGAGGTAGGAGGAAATACAAATTTCGTTTCAGCACCGTTGGAGTGCCAAGCCGTGAAAAGCATTTGGCCAGAAGACAAGGTAAGTGTTGTAGCTGTTATTTTAAAACAGCGCTTTTCAAAATGCTGCTTTATAATCGTTTGAGATCGTTAGCCAGTGTGACAGCTGAAGGCTTTTTGAGTTTACCAACATAAAGTTTTATTTCTGTATTAGGACATTGTCAGGAACAATGATGTGTTCATCGCTATGATGTGGTCAAAAAGCGATGCATTGAATCTTAGAAACATTTGTGATTTTTCAAACAATGCTTTTCCTTTTATTTAATCAGTAAAATTTCCATCGGTTTTATATAGTGCCCCTTGAAATATGTCTTTAGCTCATTTTCCGGGCATTTTACTAGAATGCATCCTGAGAAATACACAAGCTCTGCTGCATTTCCGTGCCTCGATGTTTAGTGCCGAGTATAATTGTTGCAGTTGCCTTTTATATATTCCATGAGACCTGTTGGTACCAAGAGAAGTGTGAGACTGTCAGGGTGAATTTATCATACAATCGCACGCATAAATACCTGAGGGTTGCCAGTCCTTTTGCGTTGTTACAGGAGGACTAGAGCTGACGAGTGTGTTTCTACACACTATCAAGGGCATTGTAGTACAGTTTTCTCAGGTGGGAGAATGCTGCCGATCTCCTATTTGACAATACAGCCCTTGATATATTAGAATATTACAGAACTAGAAGCCTTTTGCAAGGAAGAATGTGAGAAAATCCCAAGTACAAGAACTGAAAGCCTTTCAGCTGGCTATAAGAAGCGCTTGTAAGCTGTGATATCTGGCAGAGGAGGTGTTACTAAGTACTGATTACGTAGGGTGCCCAAACTTTTGCAGAGTGCCATAATAATGTTTTTATTTTGTAATTTTGTTCAATTTATGGCATAAAAAGTAACTATTCATCAATGTTTGCTGAAAATATTGTGTATTTTCCCCCCAGTTCCTAAAGAGACTGTATTAACTGATATTGTTGCTTTTGTAATTGAAAAGATGTTATTTGTCAAGGGGTGCCAAACCTTTGCATAAGACTGTACACAGTGTGTGTATGTGTTTATGTGAGTGTGTGTCTGTGTGTGTCTTTATATATATATATGTGTGTGTGTGTGTATATATTTCAGTATATGCATGTGTATATATATATTTATATATAGTTCACACACATTCAAACTTATTTGAATACACATTCAAAATAATTTTTATTATTATTATTTTCGTTTTTTTTTTTTTTTGTGTTTTAAAATGTTTTATTTTTGCAATGGAAATAAAAATAAAGCAGTCCTCCGTAGAGGAGGGGTGGTGGAGGGAATATATATATATATATATACATATATATAAAATAATTGTCACACAACCTGGGTGACATGCCTTGCCTGCTCACCCAGTTTTAGTGCACCTTAGTTATTCATAATGACCATCTAGTCTCGATACACCCATGAATATATATGTATATATATATATATATATATAGTTTTTCTGTTTTTTTTTTGCAATAGACAATAAAAATAACGCAGTTCTCCGTAAAGGAGGGATGGTGGATGGAATATATATATACATATATATATAAAATAATTGTCACACAACCTGGGTGACATGCCTTGCCTGCTCACCCAATTTTAGTGCACCTTAGTTATCCATACTGACCATCTAGTCTCGACACACCCATATATATATATATATATATATGTATATATATATAGATATTTTTTCTTTTTCTTGTGTTTTTTTTTTCGCAATGGATATTAATAATAAAGCAGTCCTCCGTAAAGGAGGGGTGGTGGAGGGAATATATATATACATTTATATAAAATAATTGTCACACAACTGGGGTGACATGCCTTGCCTGCTCACCCAATTTTAGTGCACCTTAGTTATCCATAATGACCATCTAGTCTCGATACACCCATAAATATATATGTATATATATATATATATAGTTTTTTTTTTTTTTGCAATAGACAATAAAAATAACGCAGTTCTCCATAAAAGAGGGATGGTGGATGGAATATATATATACATATATATAAAATAATTGTCACACAACCTGGGTGACATGCCTTGCCTGCTCACCCAATTTTAGTGCACCTTAGTTATCCATACTGACCATCTAGTCTCGACACACCCATATATATATATATATATATATATATATATATATATATATGTATATATATGTATATATGTATATATGTATATGTATATATGTATATATGTATATATGTATATGTATATATGTATATATGTATATATATATGTATATATGTATATATATATATATGTATATATGTATATATATATATATGTATATATGTATGTATATATGTATATATGTATGTATATATGTGTATATATATATGTATATATGTATATATATATATATATATATATATGTATATATATATATAGATATTTTTTCTTTTTCTTGTGTTTTTTTTTCGCAATGGATATTAATAATAAAGCAGTCCTCCGTAAAGGAGGGGTGGTGGAGGGAATATATATATACATTTATATAAAATAATTGTCACACAACCTGGGTGACATGCCTTGCCTGCTCACCCAATTTTAGTGCAACTTAGTTATCCATAATGACCAACTAGTCTCGATACACCCATAAATATATATGTGTGTATATATATATATATAGTTTTTTTGTGTTATTTTTTTGCAATAGACAATAAAAATAACGCAGTTCTCCATAAAGGAGGGATGGTGGATGGAATATATATATACATATATATAAAATAATTAATGTCACACAACCTGGGTGACATGCCTTGCCTGCTCACCCAATTTGAATGCACCTTAGTTATCCATAATGACCATCTAGTCTCGATACACCCATAAATATATATGTATATATATAGTTTTTTTTTTTCGCAATGGACAATAAAAATAACGCAGTTCTCCGTAAAGGAGGGATGGTGGATGGAATATATATATACATACATATAAAATAATTGTCACACAACCGGGGTGACATGCCTTGCCTGCTCACCCAATTTTAGTGCACCTTAGTTATTCATAATGACCATCTAGTCTCGATACACCCATAAATATATATGTATATATGTATTGTTTTTTTTTTTTTTTTTTTGCAATAGACAATAAAAATAACGCAGTTCTCCATAAAAGAGGGATGGTGGATGGAATATATATATACACATATATAAAATAATTGTCACACAACCTGGGTGACATGCCTTGCCTGCTCACCCAATTTTAGTGCACCTTAGTTATCCATAATGACCATCTAGTCTCGATACACCCATATATATATATATATATATAGTTTTTTTTTTCTTCGTAATGGACAATAAAAATAACGCAGTTCTCCGTAAAGGAGGGATGGTGGATGGAATATATATATACATATATATAAAATAATTGTCACACAACCTGGGTGACATGCCTTGCCTGCTCACCCAATTTTAGTGCACCTTAGTTATCCATACTGACCATCTAGTCTCGACACACCCATATACACACCCGAAGCTCTGATCTCAGATCAGTTCCATGCCTCCAGAATCTAATGTTACCCTCAAGGAAGAAGGGAAGCTATGATGAGTAAAAAAAAGGTTATTAGAGTGTCCTGTCAGCGTTGGGCTTCTTCGGCCTCCGCCATTGATTTTTCGGTTTCAGGATGGAAAGTACAAGGTGGCTCTGTGTTGATGAATAATCCAGGAAAAAAATGCCACAAAGGCATGGAGTCACACCAGTGGAGTCTTATCCTTGCAATAAAGACCCCTGTATGACCTTTGCTGAATATTTCCAGTTTAGTGGAGCTGATCTGTGAGTAATGCAGTTATGCAGCAGTTTCTGATGGTTTCCGGTTTTGCAGGTGGTGTCCTTTTCAGCTTGGAGGAGGGAGCCTCCTTCTGGAACCAGATGTTGACCTGGAGAATCGTGAGTGACGTTTCCGATTAGCATACCTGATCTCCTTGCCCCGCCACGGGGCTCTGGTGAAATGTAACTATTCAGTGACCCGTATCTTTCAGTTCTTCGCTTCCATGATCTCGACCTTCACCTTGAACTTCTTCATGAGTATCTACCACAACAAGCCGGGAGATTTTAGTAACCCAGGTCTCATCAACTTTGGACGCTTTGACAACGATGTAAGTTTCCCATTTCTGTCGGTGTTGTGATGTAGATTGTCCTTTTTAAAAGTCTGTAGATGGAATCTTGAAAATCAAAATATTGGGCATCGGTAATTGATCTGGTTGTCTTGGCCAATGGTATGCTGTCCGCAAGTCAAGTAGCTCTTGGGAGATGTCGGCCGTTACCCTCTGACATTGGTTTCCTGCCTCCCGTTAGTCAGTGGGGAAAATGTGATGTTTATGGATGTCTGGACAACTTAGAGTGGAGAGCATTTTATAATCATTACCTCGTTTGGGAAAGGCGAAAGAAGACGGTATAATTTTGACCAAAATCCAGAATGAGACCAAGTTCACACTGTTCCCGAACATGTTTTGGTCTTTCCTGTCCGTGCCGTTCAAGAAGGGGCTGATCTGTGAACTTTATGGGGAAACAAGGGTGAGAGAGAAAAGGATGAGCTGTTATTTCCAGAAAGGGCTCGACTCGGTACCCTGTCACATGAGCAGTGATGTATTTTTACCTGCCTTCTGGTCACATGGGTTGGAAAGGAAACCATGAAACGTTTGTTGGGGGACTTGGACACAGCCCCCACCCCGCAGCGCATGACTTTCCTGGGAGGCCCCCTGGGCTGGAAATATAGTCATCACCTCGGTGGACATGAGTACCGCGCTGTTTTAGTTGGGCCTCCTGGTTTAGGTAGGCATGTTAGCCATGGTTGTGGATGTTTCTCGTTACAAGAGAGGCACCTGTAGCAGTTTACATGGTATGCAGATACGGTTGTTTATTTTATTTTTTTTAAACGCAGCAGAATTTTTCCCGCCTTCGGTGCCTGAAGTTTTTGGGAAACGTTTGCCCCGGATGCCCACTGTATGCTTCCTGTAGGATCACAACACGTTCACCATTTTTTTAAAAATTATACACTACTGTGCAAAAGTCTTAGGCAGGCAAAGAAAATGATATTTAGATTATCCTCGTGTTGGTGTAAAACTATGATATTATGCCTGTGAAAGTGTGTCAACTTCGCCATTTCAGAACCTCTGCTAAAATCATCCTAGTATTTGCAGCGACCGTCCAATGCAGCCATGTGTTTTTTTTGACTTGGCCACCAGCACACCTCATACAGCTAGTCAGTCTCTCACTGACTTTTTAAGCCAGTATATTTAACTTTTTTTAATTCAGCTGTTGGTGAAATTTAACAAAATCATGGAACGGCTGAGGTGCCCCTGAGGAGAAGTTTGGGAACTGAAGCGGTGTTCATCTAGCCATCCAACTAGATATCAGTAACTTTTTAGAAAATAGAAGAAATTACTGTGATGTTGTCATTTGCATGTTTGACTGGAGGATTCTGGGTATTGATTTTTTTTCTTTTTTTTTACCCCCCCCCCCCTCAGAGCACGGAGTACTACCTGTATGAGATTCCTCTGTTTATCGTCATGGGAGCCTTCGGTGAGAGAGAGAGAGAGAGAGGGAGCGTCTTATTGTGGAAACCCAAACCTTGCTCTTTTACATCTTAACGGACTGGTTCTGTTTCTGGTTTTCTCATGCCGGGCCCATGTCTCTTTCCCCCCCGCAGGTGGATTGCTGGGAGCACTGTTCAACGTCCTGAACTACTGGCTCACCATCCTCAGGATCAGGTGTGCCTGTGTGCGTGTGCCTGTGTGCGTGTGTGTGCCTGTGTGTGTGTGTGTGTGCGTACTTCTGTGCGCATGTGTGCCTGTGTGTGTGTGTGTGTGTGTGCGTACCTCTGCCTGTGTGTGTGCACGTAAGTGAGGCCTGTTTGGTTTTTACTGTGTCACGCCTGTCTGAAACTTAGGCATCTTAACACTTGAAATTAAATAATTAAATAAATATATCCCGAGACTGTGGGGCTGACCTTGAAACTGCCCCACACTGGTTTGATGCAAATGAAAGTTGTCCCACAACAAAATCATTAGCTGAGCCACCATGCCCCCCCCCCCCATCCCCAGGTATATCCACCGGCCCTGCCTGCAGGTGATCGAGGCCATACTGGTTGCTGCCGTGACGGCCACTGTGTTCTTCACTATGATCTACTTCTCCAACGACTGCCAGCCCCTGGGGGAGGATCAGCTGGAGGAATACCCCTTGCAGGTAAGGCAGCTGGAGGTGGGCTCTCTGTGAGAGAGAGGAAGGATACCGCTTTTGTCAAATTGACAGGTCGGGTCAAAGGTCACGTTCAAAAGTTCAGTGGGCGGAGCTTATGTTGTAGTGGGTTGAGCTTGGTTGTGTAACTGACGCAATAGCATATGGATTTAATTATTTATTTAAATATTTTTTTTTGTCTTCTTCTTCCCGGGGGGTTGGTTGTGTAACTGCTGCAATGGTATTTGTATTTAATTATTTATTTATTATTTTAAATGATTGTGGCTTAGGGGGCCTGGGTTGGTTGTGTTAGTGCTGCAATGGTATTTGGATTTAATTATTTATTATTTTAAATGCTTATTTTAAATGTTTATTATTTTAAAATGATATTGAGGAGAGTGCTTATGAGTGTGTATTATTTTAAAAATGATATTGATGAGAGTGCTTATGAGCGTGTGTTATTTGAATAAGTTATTATTATTATTATTTTGTGGTGCGCGGGCGGGAGTGAGCGTGGCTGGGTTACCTGATGGAGCGCGAGCGTACGGTGTGCGGTAGCGTGGTAAGGTCCCCGGGCTTCGGAGAATCAGCAAAGGACTTATTCACATACTGGTGCGGTAGCGCGGAAAGGTCCGCACGGCTTTGGATAATCCTCGGAGAGAGCGATGCGGGAGAGCTGAGAGGCGTGCTGCTGCGCGAGTCTGAGAGAAACTGTGAGAGACTGTGGGATAAAATGGTAAAGTTGGAGCAAAGAATGAGAGGAGGAGGTGCAGGGTCTATCGTCCAATAAAAACGCTCGGCGCTAGTTTTGACCGTGTGTTTTTTCCTCACGCAAGCGTTTGTATCACATCGGCGTATGGCGCCAATTTGTAAAGGTCATAAGTCGAGACATACATCGAGTCTGTCAATTTTGTCCGCCAGTAAATTCTGCAGGGCCGTGCCACCTGGCCATCGAGGCGCCCCCCCCTACCCGGCCACGCGGGGCATACATCGAGTCTGACACTTTTCCCCTCCAGTAAATTCTGTTTAAAGTTTTGTTTTCACATACGTCCCAAATTACAGATAATTTTCTTACACAGGCACGAGTAGCATCGTCAAGGCCGTACCACCTGGTCATACATCAAGTCTGACAATTTCCCCGCCAGTAAATTCTGTTTATAGTTTTGTTTGTCATACATGACCGTGCAGATATGGGGTGACAGAGACAATTAAATTGTATTACGTCGAGCGGGGGGCCTTTTCCTCCTCCTAGAGGCACAACGCCTTACCAAAGTTTGTACCAGCCAAAGAACCACAAGTTTCATCGAGACCTTACCCGGTAAGTATATTATTTCTTTTATTCCTGTTATAAAAATGCTATTCAATTAAAAAATAACATTCTAATAATAGGTATTCTCTCTTTTTTTTTTCTATGTACGAGAGAGAGAGACTACGCCGACCGGTCAAGAGAAAATCTGCGAGAGAATCAACAGGTATGGACGGAGCAACACCCCCAGCGGCTATACCCGAAGCCTTATTAAATGAAATAGCCATTATCAACAATGCTAATAATGAAAATGATGCGGATTACTCTGCTCAACACGACTCGCCACCAGCGGCATCTGCTGAAACACTGGCCCAGGACCCCTGTTTTCTCCCATCCTTAGAGACATTAACAAGCATGTTAAATGAAAGGGGTTCTGAAGCAGAAGCGGGGCTACCCCCCACCGACGAGGTCGCATACGGAGCAACACCCCCAGCGGCTATACCCGAAGCCTTATTAAATGAAATAGCCATTATCAACAATGCTAATAATGAAAATGATGCGGATTACTCTGCTCAACACGACTCGCCACCAGCGGCGTCTGCTGAAACACTGGCCCAGGACCCCTGTTTTCTCCCATCCTTAGAGACATTAACAAGCATGTTAAATGAAAGGGGTTCTGAAGCAGAAGCGGGGCTACCCCCCACCGACGAGGTCGCATGGTCCCCCGCGGATTCTGAATTGTGGGAGGCCTTGTCAGACGTGGAATTTCTTCTCGATGCTGAGGAGATTGAAAATGAATTTGGGCTGGGACAATTTGAAAATGTTCAACAGGAAGGTGGCGGTGCCGTCGGTGACGTGGATCCCCAGCCTGACGGGGTCCTTCATCGCCGCAGATTCAATAACGTACAGATTAGGCGGATTCTAAATATCCCGCGACCTAGAAACGAAGGCAATTTCCGCGAGTACTATGAAAATGTAATCGAGGGGTTTCAAAATATTGTGAATGAGGCGATTCCTTACGCCGTATGGGGAGCCTATATACAGGTCACCCTGCGCGCTGACTTTTTAAACGACGAGCTGTCGCAAATTGTACGGTATGGGGTGGGGGAGCTGACAGACTTGCAGCAGCTGCTGGATCGCCTGGTACAGTCTAATCAAGAGATTTTAAACGATTCCAACCTAGAAGTAATCGTAGACGTAATAAATATCCCACGCGGCGGCGGCGGGAACAAACGTAAACTACAGACCATGTTAGCTTCAGAAATAATTTCTAAAAAAGCCAGACACATGTTTATCATTAATAACAACACCAACGCGTGTTTCGCCATAAACTTGGCGCATCTGCTGCACGAAAACTTGGCTGACGCCGAGGCTGAAAAGCTCGGCCTGGAGTTACAGGAGAAAGCGGGATTCAGCCCCGACCACACAGTCGCTTTGAATGACATTATCAATTTCGAGAAAATCATTGATTGCAAAGCAGTGGTGTATTATCAACAACCTTATTCAAACAATCTCCAAATTTACCAGACACCCACGCCTACCGACGGTAGACGGCTGCTGTATTTCTTTTTACACAATCAGCATTTTTACGGCATTAAAAACGTAAAGGGGTTCTTAGGGGTGGGGTATGTTTGCACGAGCTGTTTCAAAGGGTTCGACTCGCCTCACAGTCATCGGTGCGAAAAGTTCTGCAACGTCTGTCAGACTAATTGCAAAGAAGGTGAAAGCACACCAATGATACTGTGTGAGCGCTGTAATTTCAGATGTTTAAATGACACCTGCTTTGAGCGCCACCGTACGCCGAGGGTCTGCCCAGTTAGGGGGGAGCTCGCTAGCCCCTGTGACAAGTTCAGAAAATGCAAAGCCTGCGGGCTCAGATACTACCAAAGTCCCGAGAACCCAAAACCGCACTCGTGTAAAGCAGTAAAATGTAATATCTGCGACGCTAAACTCCACACGGCCGTGTCAGACATATCCACCCCACATCTCTGCTATCTAAATCCTCCCGAGAAGCCTAACATAGGGGAACGGGCCGAAAGGGGTGAGGGGCGTAAAAAGCCCCCCGAATATGTGTTTTTTGACTTTGAAACATCTCAGAGGTCGGGTACCCATATCCCGGTTTACGTGTGCGCCATCTCCGATCAGAACGAGACAATGACCGCCGAGGGGCCCAACTGCGCGGTACAGTTTCTCAGACATTTCAGGGCGCCCTGTTATAGAGGCGTCTGTTTCATTAGTCACTACGGTAAGGCATTCGATAATTACATCATACTGAACGCGATGGTGAAGGAAGGCGTGGAACCGCGTGTGGTATCGCAGGGGAATAAAATCATCCTCATCCTGGACAGCGTGTTTGAGCAAAGGTACATCGACAGTCACTCCTTTCTAAGCATGCCGTTGAGAAAAATCCCCGATGCGATGGGATGCTCGACTCAGATGCGAAAAGGCTATTTTCCGCATCATTTCACAGACGTGGAAAACTTTAATTACTTGGGGCCCTACCCCCCTCCCGATCAATTTGGGCCCGATCAAATGTCCGGCAAAGAACGCGACAAGTTTTATCAATGGTACGACAGTGTAAAGCACCAGACCTTTAATTTTCACAAAGAGATGATCGCTTACTGTAAGAACGATGTGGAGATTCTGAGAGAGGGCTGCTTGCGCTTCCTGCGGGAGTTTAAAACGCTCACGGGTTGCGATCCCTTCTCCGCGGCCACCATCGCTTCGGCCGCGTTGCTAGTTTACAGGACAAATTTCCTGCCCAGAGATACGATCGCGATCCCGGATGTATGGGATTACAGGAGGCAATACAAAAGTTATTCGAGCGTGTCCATCCAGTGGCTGGAATTCATCGGGCGCGCGCGCGGCATCGAAATTCGACACGCGCTGCGCGGGGGTGAAGTGAGTGTGGGGCGCTTTCACCTAGACGGATACGCCGAGATTGAGGGGGAGAAATGGGCTTTCGAGTTTCTAGGCTGTCAGTTTCACGGCTGTCCTACCTGCAACAACGAACACGATATCTGCCCCCTGACCCGCGAGAGCTTCGGTGCCCTGTACGTTAAAACAAGGGAAAAACTCGAGTCGTTGCGGCAAGAGTTTAATATGAACGTGGAATCCATCTGGGAACACGAATGGGCTCACGCTAAAACTCACGACCCACAGGTACAGCGTTTCCTGTCAGACTTTGAGCCCCCTGAGCCCCTAAGGCCGCGAGAAGCGCTGTTTGGGGGTCGGACGTCGGCGATTCGCCTGCGTTACGACGTCACGGGGCAAGAGCGCGTCCGCTACGTGGATTTCACGTCGCTGTACCCGTACACTCTGGCTAAATGTGAATTCCCCGTGGGGCACCCGGAAATCATTCATTCGAATTTTAAGCCTCTGAATGAATACTTTGGCCTGATCAAAGCCACGGTCAACACCCCGCGCGAGCTGTTTTTCCCCGTCCTACCCAGCAGACTGCCAAATGGGAAACTAGTGTTTACCCTCTGCAGGACATGCGCGATCGAGAACAGACAGGAGGGGACCTGCGGGCATTCCGACGCAGAGCGGGAGCTAACAGGTGTCTGGGTCTCAGCGGAGGTAAATCTGGCTTTAGAGAGGGGCTATTCGGTCGTGAAGGTGCACGAAGTGTGGCATTTTCCCCAGACCAGCGGCGACCTGTTTAGAGATTACATTAAAACCTTTCTCAAAGTGAAGCAGCAGGCTTCGGGCTACCCCGACGACGCGACCGATGACGTGGGTCGCAGGGAGTACATAAAAAACTATCTCGAGCGTGAGGGGATCGAATTGGAGCCCGATCAGATAGTGTCTAATGAAGGGAAGCGGCAAGTGTCCAAACTTCTGCTTAACTCTCTGTGGGGTAAACTGGCGCAGAGGAGCAACATGCTCCAGACATGTATAGTGTCTGACCCGGGGGAATTTTTTAATTTTTTCTGCTCGGACCTGTACGAGATTTCCAGCTTCGCGTTTGTCAACGACGAGGTCGCCCTCATCCGCTGGCGTTTCAAGTCTCCCTACAAAGTGCCGCCGGGAAAGACTAACATATTCATAGCGTGTCAAACTACCGCGTGGGGTCGGTTGACGCTTTACAAAGAACTGGAAAGATTGGGGCGGAGGGTGCTGTATCACGACACCGACAGCATCGTGTACATAAGCAGGCCTGGTGAATATGACCCGACCTTAGGCAATTACCTGGGCGAGCTGACGTCCGAATTAGCCCCCGACGAATACATTGCTTCGTGGGGTGCGCTGGGACCAAAAAGTTACTGTTACCGACTCAACAACGGGAAAACACAAATGAAATGTAAGGGTATAACTCTAAATTACGAAACCTGTCAAAAGGTAAACTTTGACAGTATGATCGGATTGATTGAAAACTACATCGGAGGTTGTAGGAATAACCCCGCTATAATAACGCAGTACAACAAAATCGAACGCGACATGAAAAGCTTTCGCCTGTTTAATAGGCCTCTAGATAAAAAGGTCAGGGTCGTCTACGACAAACGCAGATTGCTGGCTAGCGGGGAAACTCTGCCTTTCGGTTACTGAAATGTAAAACTAGCAGCATCGCAAAAGGGCTTTTAAAGTTTTTTCTAAAAATCAAAGATGTTCATTTGTTTTAAAATGAAAAGTTTTTTTCAAAGATGTTTTTTAAAATCAAAGTAAGATGTACAAATGTTTTAAACTGAGAAATGTTCCTAGTAAGATGTTTTTAAAAATGAAAAGTTTTTTACAAAGATGTTTTCTAAAAATCAAAGATGTTTTTAAAATGATCATAGTATGATGTTTTTAAAATGTTCATAGTAAGATGTTTTTAAAAATGAAAAGTTTTTTCCAAAGATGTTTTTAAAATCAAAGATGTTTTTAAAATGTTCCTAGTAAGATGTTTTTTATTTTCAAACTTGTGTACTGAAATGTTTTGTACATTTATCACAAGAGTTTTTATTAAAAACTTACCCATGCACTCTGTGTCTGTGAAAGCTGACACCCCTCCAGCAGTGGTTTGCACGTGTGTGTGTGTGTGTGTGTGTGTGTGTGTGTGTGTGTGTGTGTGTGTGTGTGTGTGTGTGTGTGTGTGTGTGTGTGTCGGAAAGATTTAAAAGATTAGGGCAGTATTTACCGTTTCGTCAGTGTGTTTTTTTTTTTTTGCAAAATGATGGGTAGCGGCGTGAGAGAGGTCGACTTTGATCACCGTTTAGAACTCCCGTTTACGGCTATAATCGCAGGGGCAAGTTCTTCGGGGAAAACCTATTTCACTAAAGAAATGCTTTTAAATCAGAGTCACTGTTTCATAGGGGGCCCCGTTAAAAAAATTGTGTGGTGTTTCGCTTCCCATCAGCCGCTTTATGATGAACTACGCGATCGGATCAGCGAAATTGAATTTATACAAGGGCTTCCCAAAAGCTGGGAGGACGAGGAGCGCTTCCCCTCAGGCTCCTTGATAATCATCGATGATTTGATGGACAGCGCGTCCGAAAACAAACTCGTGGCAGAAGCTTTCACGAGGTTCAGACATCACCGTCAAATCTCGGTCATCTACCTGGTGCAGAACGTATTTCACCAGGGCAAGTACAGCAGGACTATAGCCCTAAATACGACTTATTATTGTCTGTTTAAGAATGTGCGAGACAGAATGCAAATCAAAGTTTTAGCTCAGCAAATGTTTCCTTGGCAGAAAAAGTTTTTTCTAGATGCCTACCATGAGGCCACAGGGCCCGCGCACGGCTATTTATTGGTCGATTTGAGAGCCACGTGCCCAGAAGAGTTCCGACTCAGGACCGGATTATTACCGGGGTCGTTACCCATCGTCTTTCTACCGGCGAGCCATTGATTTATCACTACTAAGCTATGTCCGAACATCTCAGGAAACACCTGCCGACCCTTAAAGTTTTACAGAGGACGAGGGGGGTGAAACGTAAAAAGATTCTTACGGCTGACCCATCTAACGACATAATTTTGGCTCTCTCCGAAATCTGTCTCAATCTCATAAGAGGTCGCATACCTTTAACCGTAGCTCAATTTACCAAACTCAAGAAACAGAAAAGATTGATTAAACTTTTCGCATGTAAGAAAAACAGCGTCGCTAGGAAACGCGTGGCAATTCTTCAAAAAGGAGGATTCTTATTACCGCTCTTATCAGTGGCTCTGCCATTCGTTACAAGCCTGTTTGCCGGTAAGACGGCTAACTAGCCTTTTCCAGCAACATGAGCCAAGTCAAGAAAATGTTTATGCTCAGCCCCCAGCAACTGCGTACGCTGACCCAGAGGGCGACCCCGCATACCATCGGGGAATCGGCCCTGGGTGAACTCGAACACCAGATGCAGGGTTTAATAAATCAGCCGGCTATGCATCTGGATGAAAAAGTGAAGAGATACAACCAATTGCTACAGAGGTATCTGAATCTAGCCCGAAAAGAGGAAAATCAGGGGCGAGAAATTGTCCTTACAGAGCGGAAAGAAAAAACGGACGAGGAGGAGGAGGAGGGGAGACAGCCTGACGGCGGCGGCGCGACTGGGGACAAATCTGTACAGGAAGTTATCCAGCAAGTGGCGCCTAGGGCTAGAAAGAACGTGGGGTACATCTTGCATAAACTGCTCGATTCCGACGGGGCTGTACGTTGGACCCAGTCGGGTGAACTCATCATCAGAGATAGACCCATTAAAGGTTCCCATATTTTAGATTTGATGAAAACTTTATCGCAGCCTAAATCCCACGCCGGCGGATATCCTAAAGGCTGGGAACCCTTTTTAAACGTGATATCAGAATTAAACATCCCCCTCACGAGCGTGGGTAACATCCAAGCCAGGAAAGCCCTAAGTCATCTTAAAGATTACGGCGGAAGGGATCCCCCGCCTCCCTCCTCCCCTCCTGTGAAACAGAACCTCGGGAGACGTAGAAAACGTATTGTTGACGACTCACCACCACCGCTTGAGGGAACCCCTCACACACCGCGCGATTCCTCCCCAGAATATCGTTTATGGCCTTTAAAGGGTACTCCTTATGCTCCGTGGATAGATTACAACGATTAAGTGTTTTATATACGTGTGTGAAAAAGAATTAAAACGCGTCGGTTAATAAAATGTAAAATTTATTGAATAAAGGGTGTCACGTTTTTATTTTTTCCCCAACATGAATCTAACAAGCATAACAATCTTTAAATAGTTTTAACGAACATACATTTTGCGGCTTTGAAAGTTTATCGGCATTAACACGGCTAATACACTTGTGATATTTCTTGATAAACTCGGATACTAGAGCGTCGTTTTTCCTCAAGTCGTCAGAGTACAGCATCATAGTCTCTTGAAATGAAAGTCCCATGAAGCGCCGGTAGAGGAAAAAGGCGACGTGGGCCCCGCACGTGGAAGAAAAGTCATGTTGAACTTGACGCGTATTATACCTTATTTCGGTAGCGTGCCTCCCCAAGAAGCTCATAAAACTCTTTGGGTAGTAAGGGGAATCGGGGGGATAACCGTAAGAATCAAAGAAGGAGGCTTTGCCCTCTTGGGGCTCCAAAATTATCCCGATCCAGTGTTCACCCTCTCTATTCTGGTCATGCGTGTTTGCGACCAGAAAAGCGGGCCTGGTCTCTATGCGGGTGGGTAATAAATCGCTAGGCCACACGCCTCCAAAAGCATCCCCCAGCAGGGGCCGTAAAACGCATTCCAGCTGGTGAGTGTTCATGATGATGATGATGATTAAAAGTCCACCAGAACCTGTCTCTTGGCGTTTATTTCAATCACGCTGTCGAAGCAGGCGTAGACGATGAGACTCATGGTTCGAGGTAGTGGGGCTCTGAACCTTAAATCCAGACGGCACGTGCCGCTGATGGCGGGTGACAGGGCACCGCCGTCCAGCTCGTCGTCTCGGGAGAGATTGAGAGCAAATAGCGAGTATCCGTTTTCAAAATCCTCGCGGTTGATGCATAAGGGCGAATCCTTTAAATGCCTGTTTGTAGCCAGGAAAAGGTTGTAAAACTCTCTGACCGACTGCCTCGCTCTAAAATCGGGCTGGAACGGTTTGCTGGGTATGTGTCGCCCGTTGACTGAGAGGCTCAGAAATTCCAGGTCACAATGCTGAAACCTGAACGGGTTTCTGTTTCGCGTGCCCACGAACGCGGCGTGGTCCACGATCCCCAAAACGATGTAGCGCGGTAAGTTGCCCAGGAAGAGGTTGTCCTGCGGGCAAACCCGCGATTGTGCGGGCAGCGTATAATTTTTAACGACTACCCTGCTTATAGGGTACAGGGCGTTTGCTTTCATGAGAGCGGCCGAGTGACCCAGTGACACCGCCGGGGAGACCTCCACTTTTTTCACAAACAGGCTGGCCCTCAGTATTTTCAGCTCGTAATCGGTGTCATTTCTACACATGAGACTAAAGTCGCTTTTAGCCTTTACAAACTTTAAGCGTATATCCACGTTGTTTAACAGCATTCGTTCGCTGAAAAAAATATCGGCGTGTATAGGACCCATCAGAGAAAACTCCTGAGAGTTTCTACAGAAGGCGGCTCGCTTCTGTAACCCCACGTTGGGGCCCTGCGCTGAGACGTCCACGCTATCCAAGTCGCCCCCGACGTCTTTGTACCAGAGCCCTGCCGAAAACTGACTCTCTAGCGTATCCGTAGAAAAATTGAGCAGGGTCTCTATGACTGACCTATAGGGGTGCGTGGCCGACGAAGAACTGATCAGGACGTCGTTCAGACTCACATCCAGCTGGGAGAATATGCCGTTTAGCGGGTACTGTATAATACCGCAGGGGTCGGCGTCAAGCAGGGGGGCTCCATCGGCCCTAACGATCTTGAGCCTTAGATATAGCAGTGTAGAGTTGAGGTCCACATAGAAATTGCCCGACCCCGGTATTAGGAAATCCAAAACATCCTGATCGGTAATGGAATTTAATGGGTTGATTTCTACATAATTGGTCTGATCTATGGATAATTGCGTCATAGGGGCCGCAAACAGGTCCAATTCAGATTTGGTACATTCAGCCGAGAGCCGGTGAGCTAGAGCCATTCTTGTTTACGCTGCGTTTTCTCTCTCTTAAAATATGTCCCCGGGGGGTTTCCTGTTTCTCTTGGCGGATGGAGACTTGGGAATCCTGACGCCTCTGCCAGATTTATTTTTCTTTTTTTTTTTATGACCTTGCAGCAGGGCTAGAGGTGCTTGGGCTCTCGTTCTACTCCCCCTCCTCCTCCTCCGAGAGAGGAATAGCAGACCCGACCCTTCCTGCTTGGGGTCACCTGTGTTTGTAAAACGGCCGCTGACTACAGAGCTGACTAGATCCGATCCTATTCCTTTGACCGCCGATTTCAAATGAGGTTTCGCTATATCGACCCCACGCTTAAGAAAGGGTAAAACGAATCTAAAAGCCCTACTGAGCATGGACCCCAACCCACGCCCGTACATCACGGGGCTCCCCGCAAAACCGGGGAGCCCATGTCCCGCCTGACTGGTGTAATACGTAATAAATCTCTGTGGATTGTGGTAAGCCATTGTTTTCTTTTTTTTTTAAACGGGGCGAAAGTGTAGCTTGACGATCGTTTTTCCGTAGGAGAAATTAATCAGAGTATTCTGATCGTTCTTTATCTCAATATGCAAATTCTGTAGGCTCTGCTTGTTCACCGGTACGTACTGCAGCTTGTGGAACGGCAAAGTGACTACGTCGCCGAACGCACCGTCTATTTTAACGGTTCTGAGGAGCGGGACTACAAATTCCCCCACGTGCTGCGGTTCCACGATGTTACAGTAGACGTACATATTGTAGAATCCCGCGTGAATGTCGCCCGGGTAGGGTGAGGTCGACCCGCTACCTCCTCCTAGGTTATACCACTGACCCGGCTCAAAGCCCAGCATGTAGGCCAGAGTAGGTTTAAATTGGATCTTGTATTTATGGTTTCCCGTCATATTAACCCTTCGTGTAATCTCGCTGTATGAGAAGGAAACTTCGGTACCTAATTTTTTTAACGTAGCGTTGATTTCTGTCACAATCTGTTTCAGAGATTCATAATAGCCCACTTTAATTTTCCGAGGAAAAAGGTAAGGTAGGTCCACTAAAGGATCGGCCGCTCTCTTTGCCTCCGCCTCCGTATCCCGCAATTCAAAAGTATTATCCGGGTGTGTAACATTTCGCCACGTGTAACAATACATGATTTCAGCCAGAGCTACTTCGTAAGGCCCCCGTAGCTCTATAGGTCGCGAGAGCATCACGGTGTAATCCGAACTCTGGTTATCGGGGAAGATGGAGAGACAAGAGTTTGACGGTAGCGTGAGGTAAAAAGAGGGGCGGGCGTCCATTTTCTTTTTTTTTTATTTTTTTTTCTCTTTTTTAAAAAATTAAACCTGTATCAAGTCCGACCGCGGTATCCACGAATCGAACCTCGAGGGCCAACCCTGCCAATGTACTAAAATCCACTTTTTCCCCTTTCTGTCGGTCTTTGAGCCTATAACCTTCTCGACCTTGAACGCGCGTCTCGGAGATATTTTGACTTTCTGCAGCTCCGCTTCATAGAATGTTCCCTCGAGTATTTCACCGCTCACGTCCCTCAATTTATATACCGGTGGGGATCTGGGTACACGTTCGCATATGACAAAGTACTCGTCCGTAAATGTCTGCTCGTACTTTTTGTCAAATATCTGACTGTGCTTGGAGACTCTCACAGTGTCCCCTATGTTAAACTTAAAACGTGGCCGTGTGCTTTTTTTCTTCAGGGGACCGTATAGATTATCAAATACTAGATGAGCATTATCGGGCCTGACCTCGGCAGGTTTCATTTTAATAGCGCTGTGAAATGACTGGTTGTACCCCTTTATTAGATCGTCCAACACGTCCACATATCGCCGGGTGTTTTTAGCCGTAAAGTACCTGTACATCCTCTCTTTTAACGTTCGATTAAATCTCTCTACGATGGAAGCTTTAAGTTCACTAGCCGTAGTGAAATGGGTGATTTTATGAGTTTTTAAAAGTTTCTGAAAAGTCCCATTTAAAAACTCCTTACCGGCATCCGTCTGTAGCTTGAGGGGGACGCCCCCCTCGGTTAAAATAGAATCAAAGGCCTGGGTTACAGCCGCCCCAGTCTTGTTTCTTAACGCGCGAGCATAGGCTTTTTTAGAAAAAACATCAATCACCGTAAGGAGGTATTTTAACCCGTCGTTGTACGTGGCCAGCCCTTGCATGTCGCATAAATCGGCCTGCCACTGATACATGGCTCTCGGAACAAACACTCTGTTCCTGGGGAAATTCTTTTTAACCGGTTTATGTAAAGTATAACTGTCTTGCATAGACAGCCAGTCTCTGATGTCATCAGCAGCCACTTTTTTCCCCGTATCTTGCTGCACGGCTCTCTGCAGTCTGGAGACACCTCCGTATGACCCCGGTTGGCTGGGGTCATAGTACGAACTGCTCAAGACGCGAGCTGTAGTCTTGGCAACAGACATGCTTTTCACACACTGAGTGGGGGGAGAGCGGGGGTGCGGCGTTTTATAGCTGACTGTGGATGGGGGGGTTGTTAGGAGACTGAGTGAACATCAGTGAAATTTTTGTGTGTTTTTTCTACATTTAACCCATATTGTGTAGTTTGTTTTTTTTAATTATTATTATTTTACAAAAGAGTTTAGCTGGGGTGGGGATCGAACCCACGCGGACATACGTCCATTGGATCTTAAGTCCAACGCCTTAACCACTCGGCCACCCTGCTCAGCATTTTTTACCTGTTATTTACAAAAGACTATTACAACGGTATTCAAGTTTTATTTTTTTTTTATTTTTGCAATTAGTGAAAGATATATATATATATATATATTTTAAAAAAGCTGGTATACAATTTGTGAAGGTTACATTTTCAAAATGCAGGTATACATTTAGTTACAGCCGTGACAGTTGTTGAGGTAAGAGACTGAGTGAACATCAGTGAAATTTTTGTGTGTTTTTTCTACATTTAACCCATATTGTGTAGTTTGTTTTTTAATTATTATTATTTTACAAAAGAGTTTAGCTGGGGTGGGGATCGAACCCACGCGGACATACGTCCATTGGATCTTAAGTCCAACGCCTTAACCACTCGGCCACCCTGCTCAGCATTTTTACCCATTATTTACAAAGACTATTACAACGGTATTCAAGTTTAAATTTTTTTTTTTTATTTTTGCAATTAGTGAAAGATATATATATATATTTTAAAAAAGCTGGTATACAATTTGTGAAGGTTACATTTTCAAAATGCAGGTATACATTTAGTTACAGCCGTGACAGTTGTTGAGGTAGATTAGCGATGTCACATGCAGTAAAGTGGATATAGTGGCTTTTTCAACGATACATGTATGTAGAGTAGAAAGCATCTGATTAACATCGATAGGCTGCTTATCATGAAATTTAGAGGTGACTACATCTACTATTAAAGCGTAAAATACAAAAATGTGATTACAGTCAAATTCATTGTCAGGAATACAAGATAGACAAGCGCGTATGAGACTTTCGGGGGAATGTCTTTCTCCCTCTGACATCAGTTGAGTAAGTAAATCCATCCCCCGCTGATAATTTTCTCCGACTTGAGAAATCTCAAATAACACTCTATGAAAGCAGCAACAAGCATAATCATCCCGACAATCGCTTTTATCAATAGCACGCAACAATAGTGGACTAACTTTTTCTAAAAAAACATTTAACATAAACCGCCGTAAGGGTCTGCTGATACCGTTCCCCATCACAAGATGCTTTTTGTTTTAGTCTCGGGCCTCCCAACGAGTCAGAAATTCTTCTTCCAGGATCTGCTTAAACGCTGGGTTCTGCTCAAACAGATCTTGTTCCAGTCGAGTGATTTCCACCATGCCGTTGCGGGCCTCACGCAGATCGTACAGGATAGCTTCCACTGCCCCCTCCAACCTGCCGGCGGCCGCTCGGATGCCCAGGGTCGATAGAACGTGGGTCAAGGCGGGTGTCAGCCGATCGGTCCAGAGGTCACGCAACACAGAGTCAAAGTGTATGTAAAAGTAATTTCTACCTGGGGGAAACAAACAAGGGTGTTGTCTCTGACTGGGGTGATCCACTTCACAACCGTAGCAGTTTCTCTCTTGATGCTTCCTGATGACTGAGGTTAAAAGGCCCACTATCATAGCCTTAATACAAGTCAGCATCCCACGGCAGAGAGCCGGTCTGGAGAGAAGCGTGCAGATCTCAGGCGTCGGAGGGTCCTCTCCAGGATCAGAGGCCGGTGATGATGGGGGGGTTGGAAGGAGCTCCCCGGGATCAGAGGTCAGGGTTGCTGCTGGAGCCTCATTGTCCCCGCTTTCACCGTCGCTATAATTTGCTGCTGCTCCTGCTGCTGCCATGATGTTTGTGAAAAGGGGTTGTAACAGAGTCCACTTTATATAGCGACGGCGGGTGAGGGGGTGAGGGGGGTCCTTACGGCGTAGGGTTTGTCATCTCTTGCATCTGCTTACGCCCCCGACTCTCCTTAAACATCGCTTGGTAGTAACCAGACTTTTCTTGAATCATCTGCATCCAAATCACAAACGGTATTCTCAGGCCAAAACAGTCGCATTTAGGCCACTGCCATATATTCACCATTCTCTTGTCCAGCTCCCCGGTCGCGTCCCACTTCATAATGCTGGTACGCTGTTTACGAGCATCTCTATAGTGCATCTCCATTCTTCCAGTCTCGACCTCAAGGTCGGGGTCGGTGCTCTCCTCCATCATCGGGGTAACGACAGTCTTCAAGTTTCCCCATTCCGTTTCGGAAAAAGTCACCAGATACGGGTCGTCTTTCGGGGGGTCTGGGCCGTCTCCGGTGACCTGAAAGACGCGCAGTTCCTCCGCAACGTTGTCAAAGAGGCAGACCAGTTTATTCCCGTTGGGCAGCTCCCAGATAGCCCTCGGGTCTTCCGACGGTCGCATCATAGGTACCCGTCTACGTGCCGTATGAATCTTCCTGGGAGCCCCCGGAGGCTGCATAATGGCCTCCTGCTCCTGTTGAGTCTTAGAAGGTGAGGTTGAATCTTTCATTTCGGAAGTCCCAGACATGTCTGTATTTTTTGAAAAGATAGAGTTGGCCCTGCAGCGCGAAGCTCCCTATATTCTACACGGCCTGCTCGTGGGGGCGTGGTACGGATGAAGATGATGCCTCTAGGAGGAGGAAAAGGCCCCCCGCTCGACGTAATACAATTTAATTGTCTCTGTCACCCCATATCTGCACGGTCATGTATGACAAACAAAACTATAAACAGAATTTACTGGCGGGGAAATTGTCAGACTTGATGTATGACCAGGTGGTACGGCCTTGACGATGCTACTCGTGCCTGTGTAAGAAAATTATCTGTAATTTGGGACGTATGTGAAAACAAAACTTTAAACAGAATTTACTGGAGGGGAAAAGTGTCAGACTCGATGTATGCCCCGCGTGGCCGGGTAGGGGGGGGGGGGGGCGCCTCGATGGCCAGGTGGCACGGCCCTGCAGAATTTACTGGCGGACAAAATTGACAGACTCGATGTATGTCTCGACTTATGACCTTTACAAATTGGCGCCATACGCCGATGTGATACAAACGCTTGCGTGAGGAAAAAACACACGGTCAAAACTAGCGCCGAGCGTTTTTATTGGACGATAGACCCTGCACCTCCTCCTCTCATTCTTTGCTCCAACTTTACCATTTTATCCCACAGTCTCTCACAGTTTCTCTCAGACTCGCGCAGCAGCACGCCTCTCAGCTCTCCCGCATCGCTCTCTCCGAGGATTATCCAAAGCCGTGCGGACCTTTCCGCGCTACCGCACCAGTATGTGAATAAGTCCTTTGCTGATTCTCCGAAGCCCGGGGACCTTACCACGCTACCGCACACCGTACGCTCGCGCTCCATCAGGTAACCCAGCCACGCTCACTCCCGCCCGCGCACCACAAAATAATAATAATAATAACTTATTCAAATAACACACGCTCATAAGCACTCTCATCAATATCATTTTTAAAATAATACACACTCATAAGCACTCTCCTCAATATCATTTTAAAATAATAAACATTTAAAATAAGCATTTAAAATAATAAATAATTAAATCCAAATACCATTGCAGCACTAACACAACCAACCCAGGCCCCCTAAGCCACAATCATTTAAAATAATAAATAAATAATTAAATACAAATACCATTGCAGCAGTTACACAACCAACCCCCCGGGAAGAAGAAGACAAAAAAAAATATTTAAATAAATAATTAAATCCATATGCTATTGCGTCAGTTACACAACCAAGCTCAACCCACTACAACATAAGCTCCGCCCACTGAACTTTTGAACGTGACCTTTGACCCGACCTGTCAATTTGACAAAAGCGGTATCCTTCCTCTCTCTTCTGTGATTTCATTGGCTGAACAGCTGAGAGGGTGTGTATCCTGTCCTCAGGCCTGAACCTCCACTTATCCCTCTCACAGCTGTTCTGTGCTGATGGCGAGTACAATTCCATGGCCACGATCGTCTTCAACACCCCGGAGAGGAGTGTCCGCAGCCTGTTCCACAGCCCCGCAGGTCCGTGGAGTTTCCAGCACGTGTTTCAGGGCAGGATGGGTCGTGACCTGAAGCCGGATTGGTCGCCCCTGTTGTGCCCTTCTTCTGGAAGAGATTATAATTACAGTCCGTTGTCCATCTTTAGAATGAACACCTGTGTTTGATATTGGTGACAGGCTGGCTAGGTCCGGGGCAGCTGTTTGAACAGTCAGACTCGTCTGCCACCTCTGTCGTGTCGTAGGTTTGTTTACGGGCCGCTTCTGGCTGATTGTTTTCCCAGACAGACAGCTAAACCCATACACACAATCCTCCTCAATTATTCAAGGCTTCCCTCATTTGGGATGGGGGGACTGTCACCCTGCCTGGGGAGAACAGGAGCGCTTCTCAAGTGCCCTGACGAATGCCACCGTAGGCAAGTTCGAACGGCACTAAACTGTGTTCATCCATGCCCTCTAGTGGATGAAAGACATACCAAAGTAACATGGCTTGGTCTTGATCGGCTCCAAATTGCACTTTACACCAGGTAGAAAAATGGAAATGATCATATGAAAAATGCCATTCATCATGAAATAATTTCTGTACACCTGTATCCTCATTACAAGGGTGAATCAAGTAAAACTAGCTGGTTTCGCTAGATTAGCGTTCTTGGGGATCAACTACATGATCAACATTTTAGCAAAAACGTGGGAAACACTGACTTAGGTGATGAATTCCACCACCACCACCCCCCCCCCCCCCCCGGCAGGTTCCTACAATCCCGTGACCCTGGGAATCTTCACCATCACCTACTTCTTCCTGGCCTGCTGGACATACGGCCTGACTGTGTCCGCCGGGGTCTTCATCCCCTCGCTGCTCATCGGCGCCGCCTGGGGGCGGCTCTTTGGCATTTTGCTGGCCTCCATTACGCCGCACAATTCCATACAGGTACATCAGGACGGGTCGCCGTTCCTGGGGAAGCGCCGTATAGCCGGTGAGGCGGCGTGGTCCGCTGGCGGAGGAGGGGCCGTCACGATAGCAGAACTCTTCCCTCAGCAGAGAGAAACCTCACAGTGGCGACGTTTTCCACTGACCTTGATTTTTTTGCACATTTTGAAGAAGCAAAACTGAAAATCCGTTAATGGGTACGATTATATTTCAGGAGGACAAGCCCTCAAACGCTTTCAGTTTGATTGAAGTGGTTTTTGTGGCGATTCGCAAAACTGAAATGGAAGCCGATTTTGCGAACTTGTTGCTGTGTAGGACACGATGACTTGGTTCTAGAGCTCGTATCTCATGAAAAGCTCAATCCATGTTGAGGCACGGAATCATAAATTGCAGGTGTTGTTTCCATGATGTTACTTAATGGAAACACCCTTTATGCAATTTCACTTTGTCAACAAATTTGCTTGTTTGTGCAGAACTTTAATGGAAACGCTGCAGGTTTTGATATATTAAGGAAATTGAACGGGGTCTTTAGAAGTCAGAGGGCCTCCTTCAACACCCGCTTTAGATTGATTTCCTCTTTGTTGTCCAATCAGATTTACTCTTTAAGCAGTCACGTGACTCTTTGAAGGTGCCCTATTGGTTAGTGCTGTATCGATTTCCTGGGCCGCCCAGCGTCATGTCGGCATAGATGTAGTTTAACATAATGTTTGTTGGAAGTAAAGCCCCCTCGAAGTTTTTGAATGAGCATGTTTTATGATTTGTGGCGTTTCGTTTGACAGACCTTGGCCGACCCTGGGAAGTACGCTCTGATTGGAGCCGCCGCCCAGCTTGGTGAGTGTCCGTCCGCGGTCAGCCTGCTTTTCAGAGCTCGTCTAGAGGTGCATGGAGGCACATGAGGCTTCGGGTTTGCGTCTGTTTACGAAGGTCTTTGCCAGGTGGGATCGTGAGGATGACCCTCAGCCTGACTGTCATCATGGTGGAAGCCACCGGAAATGTCACCTACGGCCTACCCATAATGCTGGTTCTGATGACGGCGAAGATCGTGGGCGATTATTTCGTGGAGGTCAGTGTTGACGTTTCGGGTTGGAGCGGGTTGGTCCATTTGGCATTATGTGTGAGCCTGTCAGTGAGTGATGAGCTCATCGCCTTTCAGACCGTGCAGAACTTGGAATCGGGCCAGTCGTGTTTCGTTAACTGCTCCGGTCTCATGTTTGCTTTTGGTGTGGGTGGTGCAGCTAGCCACCAGTCTGACGCCATCTTTTTTTCATCTGTCCTTCCAGTGACTGATTTTGAGAACCCTTCCGTTGTTTTTGCACAGCTGTCTAACTTAAGGTGGCACATCATGCTGTGACAGCTCGTTTCGCTTCTCTGTTCCTCAATGTGCCAGCAAATCTGCTTAGAGGAAGTAAAACTTCAAGGGGTGGCAGCTTGTGAATGTTGTGCAGATGTGATCCTAAGCTCTTCTGAGTGACTCGAATTTTCCCACAGGGGCTATACGACATCCACATCAAGCTGCAGAGTGTGCCCTTCCTGCACTGGGATGCCCCAGCCACCTCCCACTCCCTGACTGCCAGGTATATTGCCCCCTACAGGATTTTCCCTGCTAATGCTTCAATGAGCCCAGTACACGCCTTTAGCAAGACATTGGTGCTTCATTCTCACTGTATATTCAGGTTTGGTGTGTCTGTCCATTCAGGGAGGTTATGAGCTCTCCAGTAACCTGCTTCAACCTGGTGGAGAAAGTGGGCACTATTGTGGATGTGCTCAGCAACACCTCGACCAATCACAACGGGTTCCCTGTAGTCTCCGGGTTGAGTGATGGCTGTGAGGTATGTCCCTCCCACTAGGGGTGATTTTGTTTTCCTGGAGATTTGTCACATGATGTACTTTGGGGCTTTGCTAATCTGAATTTTGTGCTCTTAGCCAGGGAAAATCTGTGGCTTAATCCTGCGTTCCCAGCTTATCGTGCTCCTGAAACACAAGGTGAGTGTGACCTAAGGTTCCTGCAGAGGTCAGCTGAATAAGGAGCATGTCTGTCCACACTAACACCTATCAGGGTGCTTGGTGTATATGCATGCCTGTGAATGACAGTGCGATTGACCAATGAGGGGTCTGTTTACTGCGTACACGGTTGCGAATGTCAGTGCAGCAAGCCAATGAGAAGTGTGCTCATCCACGTTGTGACCGGTGTACTCTTTTCAACCAGGTGTTTGTGGAACGGGCTCGTTCTCGTCTCAATCTGCGCAAACTGCAGCTGAAGGACTTCCGGGATGCCTACCCTCGCTTCCCTCCGATCCAGTCCATCCATGTGTCCCAAGACGAGAGGGAGTGCATGATGGACCTGACGGAGTTCATGAATCCCACCCCCTACACTGTCACGCAGGTACTAGTCTCAGTCTCAGCCTTGGTCTTGGTCCTTGAGAACCAGAGACACATTTGACTAAACAGTCATGTTCTGCGACTGTGTTCTTCTGCCTCTTTTTCAGGAGACGTCGCTTCCTCGTGTCTTCAAGCTGTTCAGGGCCCTTGGTCTGCGGCACCTCATTGTGGTGGACAGTGACAACCAGGTGCGTCTGCCTTGCGAGGTCCTCAGGCCTTCGTCATCTCCAGCACATATCTCCATTCTCATTGTAAAATTCGAAAATTACTGCATCGGTTTTCAGCCAGTGGCCGTTGGGCATCCATCTAGATCAAGGTTATCACCCTGGTTTCCTGTGCTACTCCCACCCCTCCCTCATAACATAACCAGCTATCTATGCCCTGTTCTACGTACCAATCATGTTCCCGGTGCCCAGGTGGTGGGACTGGTGACGCGGAAGGACCTGGCCCGTTACCACCTGGGCAAAGACGGCCTGGAGGAGCTGCAGCTGGCACAGACGTGATGCGTGGAAGGCGACTGCCGCGCTGCTCACCAGGCCAACCCCCCCTGCCCCCAGTCAGCCCCCGCCAGAACCCGCACCGGTCGTGCATTTCAGCAAAGTCCGGAACCCGGGATGCCAATGACTGACTTTCTGGTTTCGTTCACCGAGGGTTGGTTGTGATGGGGGAGGGGATCGATTCCATGTGTGTTTTGCGACTTTTTGTTGCCCCCTCCCAGTTTGCACATAAAATAATTTATCCGTTATGTTTTTAAAGCACTTCAGAGAGAGAGTGAGTGTGTGTGTGTGTGTGTGTGTGTGTGTGTGTGTGTGTGTGTGGTTCTACACACACTTGGGTGTCAGTCCCGCTCTGTGGTCATTTGCAAAGCTTTGGTAGCATTGTGATATACATTAGTGTAAATGTGTAAAAAGCATTTCAAGCTGTGTGTGTGAGAGAGAGAGAGAGAGAGAGAGAGAGAGAGATTAGCCAGGCCAATAACGTTCCTCTTTTACTCAGAGTTTTTTGAGTGTGGTCTATTGACAGAGGGTACCACAGTTTTCTTGTGACTTTAGTTTTACTTTAGGGGAAGTTAATTTTCCTCTCCCAGATAATTGTCTTGCACATTGTACCATTAACCAATGCCTCCCACCCCTCCCATGCCAGTGTAGGTAAGACCAACCCTGCCCCCCCCCCCCCCCCCCCGGAAAAACCCTGACTCGCTTTGACCTTTTTCTCTCATGCTGGATGCTAGCGGTTTTTAACATACAGTGTTTTTTCTCGTGAATTCGCCCATTGGCTGACTGCCACACTGCCTGCGTCCTCCCCCACCCACGCCAGTACGTGACAGTATGTATCCCCCCCACCCCGGGTGATTCTCCAGGTCCTGTGTTTTTGATGGCGATTTGTCTCTTGTTGCGCCGTACAGCCTCTAGGTGGCAGAAACCCTGGTTTCTGATATATACCTGAATAAATTATGCAAATCGGGGTCAGGTTTACATGGGTCGGGTGCCAAACAATGCCAGTAGTGTGTGTGTGTGTGTGGGGGGGGGTGACTTCACAGGTGCTCTCCTGAAAATGTGTGTATATCATTGTTTTTAAATGGCACTTACTGAAAGCAGAGTGGGGTTCAGGGCAGCTTAATGATTTGCAAGGTGACCATGGGTCGTGTTTGGCCAAGGGGGCGCTAGTGTGTTGAGGAAAGGAACTTATTCTGGTCTTTGCAGGCTGTGCTAGAAACCCAAACCCACCCCCATGGCTGTATGTGGCTCCGCACTTTAAATGCTTCTTACCCCACCTCGTTTCCCATCTGCGCCCTACAACTTACAAATCCTTGCAATGTCACGTGCAAGGGGGCCCCCTACTGGCCAAGCAAGGCCCTACAGTCGCTGGTGCCCTTGGGGGTCCAGCCGTACAGTTTTTGCCAACAGCAGAGTTTACACTTTGACTAGTTATGTGCTGTTTAGTTATTTTGTTTTTAATTAAGGTGAACTTGCCTAAGTGACCCTGATCAGTTAAATAGGGTTTTTACCCACCCAACAAGCCTATCGAAAATGGACATACCAGTTAAACGGTAAACGATGTGAATCCCTTATCAGATTTTGATTTTATTCTGAATATTAAATGTCGTGTTTTAACTCAACCTTAAATAAATTAAAGTATCTCCATTTTAAAGAGCACTGTGACTGGATGAGAGAATTGTTTCGGCGTTGGCAAGTACCACCTTAGCGTACATTTATAGAAACGGCTGAAATATACTGGATAATTTTGCATAATTTTTATTTTGCCAAGCTTGATTTTCTTCTGTGATTTCTGAAATCTAATAAAGGTTTTGATGCATATGCCTATTTGTATTGCACGAGTCAGTCATGCTGTTTAATAAGAATCATTTGTATTTATACAAACAATGATAAAAAAATTATTGTATTAAATGGCGTGTTTGATGATACTGCTGGTGACTCCGTGGCACTCTTTGAGCAACGTGTCCGTATCCTAATTTTCTACCTTCTGACACACAAATTCTCAGACTAAATGAGATTACTGCAGTCCCGTT
The DNA here is from genome assembly GCF_023856365.1 of Brienomyrus brachyistius. Taxonomy (NCBI): domain Eukaryota; kingdom Metazoa; phylum Chordata; class Actinopteri; order Osteoglossiformes; family Mormyridae; genus Brienomyrus; species Brienomyrus brachyistius. The sequence continues at coordinate 99,995 of NW_026042601.1, read as the reverse complement.
GCCGGGGTAATGCAATTGTTTAGGTGGATGTCGCTGAATGCATTTCAGTGGGAGGTCCAGAAAGCCTGGGACGCGATTTGACGGGGTAGAAATGAGATGAACGGTTCTGTTGTACCTTGCAGATTTGTACCTTGCAGATTTCCCTCGATTTGCTTATTAGTTGCTGGAAATCAATATTTAAAAAAAAATGTGCGTTGAACATGCCTTTCCATCCCGATCCATGAACCCAGTTTTCCCAGATATCAGCAAAACAATGAGAAATTCTATATATAAAAAAAAAAAAATCAACATTTGATTAAGTTTTATTAATGCTTGCTTTCATGTTAAAAAATTTTGGTGCACAATTTAATTTTTTTTTTAACACACAACATTTGGTTGAAATTGTAACGTGGAACATCAAGTCTGGGGCGCAGTTAAGGGGGGGAGATTAGGACAGTAAAAAACTTGGAACATAACTGCATTGGTGTGGGTTTGTGGCCCAATATGATATGCATTCATGGGGCCCAAATTCTCTAGCAGAATCACAGCATAGATTTCTTTGTATATTTTTTAGGTTTAAAGGACTCCGGAGATTGAGATATTGTGTTTTTAAAGTTTCCTTGGACTCCCACAGTAAATTTTACAGAGCTGGGGTCTCCATAACTTTTGCTGTGCAATAAATTTTGCTGACTGGGAAAGGGGGGGGGGGTTCCCCAAGATTTTTGCCGGCTCGCCTACCCATCGGCTCACCTTGAAAATGCCCAAAATGCCACCTGGCTGTTCAGCCCTGCTATAAAGTTGCAGAAAGACACGACGTTGTACTGTGACCTTACGATGTTACAGATCCGAGAAATAGCGTACTAAGCAGCACGTGTTTCCCTGCTGTGTTAAGGTGGGCCTTAGAAACCCATAACGCACTAATGCAGCTCTGGATGGCGGGCTATGCGTCAGTAATGCTGTCAGAGAAGATTCACTCATTAGTCTGATGTGAACTTAATCAGATTATGGGTCCTTTTTAGTCGCAGAATACAACATAATCCATGGCAAATGGACATCGGTGCCGTCTTTATGATGTTATGCTGACAGTGCCTTTAATCCCACCCCCCACCCCCCACCAATCCCTTTCCCAACTTCATGTTGTCTCTTAATCCTGTATGTTTCAGTAATATGAAGACGGAATTTCAGTATTCTCTGTTGCGGTTGTTTTATTTTTATCTCGCGAGTTTCATGCATTTTTAAGAACCGCGCAGAACATCAGTTAACTCTGTGCTGCTGGAATCCTGAGGATTGCCTTGATGGGTAGTGTAGGAGTTGAAGGATTTGCGTAGTCAGATTTAATTTTTTAAAAAGGAAATCTATTAAAAAGTAACATGCAAAGTAGTTTATTATTATTATTTTTTTTTTTTTTTACATAAGAATTTCAAGAGAAACTGAGAGCCTCGTTTTAATGGGCTTGTCTGGTAAAGTTAGTTTGACACTTGTACTGCATGTATTATTAAACATTTATCTATCCATCCATCCATCCATCCCGGCTCCGTCAACATGCAAACTTCAGTAATTCAAAACACTTAGTATTGAGCTTCCATTGTGAGCCTTAGCAGCCAATAAACAAACCGCCAATAATGAATATCACAGGCTTTGGTGATGGACACAGACTTCCAGACACGCCCCATATTCCTGACGCATTCCTCACCATGACCCTGTCTACTTCACATTCGCAGCCCAATATTTCATTCAAACTGGAGTTCGAAAGCTTGTTGGAGCCGAATGGACAATTTTAAAGACCAACATGGCAGAAAATTCAGTTCTGAAAGAAAGGAAGTTTCGATTTTTAATGAACTTATGAGATGCAGCAGAGATTCATCTTACCCTCAGTAATCTTTAGTTATAGCTTTCAGGGACTGGGATATAGATAATTTAGAAATGTGCTGCTTTTTAAAACACTAAGTAGGATTCCAATACTTTTCCAAGACACGGTATAATAGTATAATGTATTGTTGGTGCGCTGTGGGAGGGAGGTGCTGTCCTGGCAGGGGAGACAGGTGACTGAAACCTTTTGTAGCGATTTGTTCCGCCTGTCTGTTGGGCAGAATTTAGTTTGCTCTCTTTGTGCTTCCAGTAAATCTAGGTCCCGTTCCCATCATACCAGCAAGTCCGTGCAGGGTGGATCTCTGGCTAATCTCTTTTGTTGTTTGATTCCCTCCACGGAGGAAAAAAAAAAGAACTCGAGGTCACCTGCGGTTCCGAACCACATCTCCAGCAGGTCAGTGATCTCAGAGTAGCACATGCCGTTTATAAGCCAAAAGAAAAATGGTTGAAAAGTACGACACCTGTGTTATTCTATTTTGGTATTTAAGTGACAGAATTCCACTAAAGGTGAATTAAAAACTTGCTTAATTTATTGAGAAATGCTGAAGAAGTAAATGAACAAAGGATGAGAGAAGCTGCTGGAATCTGAAGCAGACATGATGCAGGTTCGAAACTGCACAGTTTTGATCTGGAATATGGGACACAATCCACATTATAAGCACTGAGCTAAATGCCAAGTTTTAAATGGCTATTTATCTATTACAACCATTGTTTCAGTGAAAGTTGTATGCAGATGTTTATTACTTAGTAATAAGGCAATATTTGGCTCAACTATGGTTTGTCTGTTACTAATGAAATAAACTTTTCCTATATATAGAGACACAGGACTTTTCTCACTTCTGATCTAAACCATAATTTAGTCTGTTCTTATTTAACATGACACTATAATAAAAATACATCCGAAGTTAAAAATCCTGGAAGACTGCGTCAAATAGAGCAGCAGAGCACCGCCCCCAAACAGCCTCTGTGGGGCAGCAGTGAGCTCAGAGTGCATCCCCCCCCCAGGAGGCAGTGTTAGGAAGAGCAGGCTGCTGTGGGACTTGCTGGTGACCCCAGGGACTTGGTCTTGCCGTTGTCCTCTAAGGCCTGGGCGAAAAGGGCAGGGTTACGGCTGGAGTGCCGCTGGCGTCTCACAAAGGGAAAGACACTGGGGCATGATGGGAAGGAGAACATGTTAGCGTTCCGCTAACACTTGTGGCACTGCCTTTTCTAAGTCAGCCATGTTGGAAAATCCTTGACTACCGTGGAATTACAAACAGAAACTGGAGAGCATCACAGGGGACGCAAAAGCAATTAACATTACAGAACTCTGTGTAGTCTTAGTGACGAAGCTAAGCTGAAGCCAGCAGTTCACACTAAGCCCAAAAATCCCTGGAATTAATCGTTAACAACCCCAGAAACAGAACCTGTGTGTATCCCACACCAATATGAGTCTTATCCCCTTATATAAAATACATGGAATATATTACAGAAAGACCCCTTTTATAGAAGATAATAGTTTTACCTTTTTTTGGTCTCTTGTGGTTCTATGGCTCTAGCCAGCATGTTTTTGTAGAGATCGGACTTTAAATAGCGGGCGTAGGAGTCCTGAGGGTGAGAGGAGAGGCCGAGAGCCCGTTTTAATGAAGCTGTCATCCACTTTCATGGCTGTGCACAGTTAATGCTCCTACCTTCTTCATCAGGAAATAGATGTGCATCTGGGCGTCATCCAGGACAAAACGATGTGGGCTTTTCATGCCCTGCAGGGTCTTCTCCATGGTCTTGCTGTCCACGTTTACCCACTTGCTGGCTCCCGGGGCCAGGAACTGCCTGGGGGGAAGGAAGTGATGAGCCTGAGCTTTGCAGTCCCACTGGGAGTAAGCAAGTGCCACATCAGGGCCTGCTCTAAATTCAACTGGGATGCAAACTGTCCCACTGGGCCACAAGGTCGCACTCACTTGTAGACCTCTTCCACCTTCTGCGGGATCGTAGCGCTCTCGCCGTGCCGGATGTCCTCACAGGCCTCCCAGAAACAGAGGTTCTCCACTGTGAATGAAACAGCGCATGCATCAGCTACCTGCAGGAGGCGCTCATCACGATGCCAATATGGAGGAGAATTGCCTTTCATAGAGGGATCATGATTATTAATTTAGCAGATGCTAGATCCTATTTTTTTTTTTTTTTGAGAGGGCAGGGTCAGTCAGTCCCTGGAGTAACTGATCGACGGCCCAATAGTGAGGTCACTCAGCTGACTCTGGGATTTGAGCTGATGACCTCCTGCAATGAATCCCAATCTGCTGAGTCACACACTGCCCAAATAGGCCCGCAGTGATCAAATAATGAATATGATTCTTACTTGCTGACGATGCCTCCATGAAGCTGATCTACTTGGGCGGGGGGGTCTACATGCTGCTCACCACTGAACTCCTTCTCCAGGTACTCCCTGAACTTGCACCGTCCCAGAGGGTCCCTAAGGAGCTCCGTGAAGCCGAACCCCCATCGTTCCACCCGCAGCTTGGTGGGTGTCTCCACCCTGCACCAGGAGGCGTGGAAGTGAAGAGACGACAGTCACCTCTGGGGGTGTGGCCCTGAAGAGGCAGGATGGGGCGCGGTAACGCACACTCACATGTCGGCATTCAGCGTCCAGAGTGCCGTGTCATCTGTTATCCAGGGGTTGCTGGGGGGGCAGCCTTGCATCATGGGGTCATGGTTCAGGTACTGCTCGCTGAACTTAAGGAAGCTGAACACAGAAGACCAGCCATTCCCAGTTTTAGTCCTACTTTCTATAATCCTTGCAAGTCATCAAATATTCAGGTTCAATGCTGGCATATTCCAGCAAACTGGAGCTCGAAATGGTGACGAAATGATTATACGTCATTGAACCCTATAAGGAAATTCTCTTTTCATCTCCTCCATCTTGCTCTCCATAGGTGAGAGAAAGCTTGGTAGCAAAGGGCAGCTGCCCGTAGAGGCTCCCAGGAACCTGGGGGTTAAGGGCCTTGTTCAAGGACCCACAAGTGTGCTGAAGCCAGGCTTGAACCGGCGACCTTCTGATCAATATTAAGTAATTATTTGCAGTTAAATACAGTTCAATTCAGTTTAATAGTCAACCGGTTTCAATATTAGTTAGGCATCATTAATCCAGGATATGTGTGACTCTGAGATTTATGGTGAAAGATGGATGGGCAGATGGACGAAAGAACGAAATAACGAGGTTAGATTTTCACAAAGAGCAGTCCCCAGCATTTTTGTCAGAATTAACATGAAATAGATCCCCCCCCCCACCAATCAGAGGCACAGTATACAGAATACCCAGAGATATCCCCCAGTTAGGGACTAATGTGGACTGGTGTCGAACCAGTGGTCCCCCAGCTATGCTGGGACTGAGGCTGAATCACAGGTGTTGGGGGGGGGTAGGTGGGGGAGGCTGTTATCCAACCTTTCCAGGCAGATGGAGGACTTGACCCTCGAGCGGCCCAGGGATTTCCTGATGTGTTCAATCTGGTGTCGGGAGCCATGAAAAATCACACGGGGAATATAAGAGTCAGAAAAAAGGCACAGCATGGTACACATCCAAGCCCTGATAAGAGCCATGCTGTTGTACCTTTAAACAGAATTTGTCAATATCTGAGAGCCAACAAAAGAAAACGACAACACAGATGTAGATCCTTCCGAAGCAATTTTCTTATGACAGCATTCTTAAGAGCCCACTTAATCACCCTCTTTGGTTGTTCTTGGCAACCATCCCATCAGCTGAAATAGGTTCACTCTAAATTCTTTCAGGCTTACCTCTCTTTTGTAGTAGTCCGCGTTCTGTTCTGTAAAGAAGGAAGAAACAAAACCGTCTCTAAACATGATATAAGCCACATGTTTATGGGAGTTTTACTTGCGCAAAAATGTTCTGAGGGCACAAGGTTCATTGGTTCAGAGAGATAACCAATCAGACTGTAGAAGTGGTGGATACAGGCAACTAGAGGAGGGGGGGGGGTCAACCAATCAGATGTCTTGTTCCTGCCTCCTCTAGTTCCTTAGACCCACCTCCTCTACAATCTAATTGGTTATCTCTCTGAACCAATCATTTTTCCTTCTGCCCTCAGAACATTTTTGTGAGGGTAAAACTCCCACGAGCGAATCACATGCAAGGAATCAGACAGTAGGAATTCTGCTCACACTCAGCTCCTGGCTTTACTAAGCAGACATCCAGTCTAGAAACCATGAATAATATAGCACTATTACGAGTATGTATTGTGGGACTGCTGACGTACTTACGTTAGCATGGAAAACGAGAGCAGGAAGTGAGGAAGAAGTGAGACAGAAAGATGAGCACAACGAAGTGCTGTCACACTCACACACGAGCTTCCCTCGGATGCCCTCCCACCAAAAACACTGATTATCACTTCACTTCCTTGGGTAATTTGGGGGCCCAAGGCAACAGCCTATTCTGCCTATAGCTGCCATATATATATAGATATTAATATACATATTTTTTCTTCATGACTTTGATCTTATCTAGGCCCCGAGCGGCTCTCTTGTTTGCCCGGATCCGGTCCTGTGACTGACAGAGGCGATAAACAGCAGGTACTGGCATTACGGAAAAAATGTATATGCTTAATAAAAAGCTCAGACCAGCTGGACTCGGGAGTTGTGCCGGTTCCTTCGCTCAGGGCCTTGTTCTTGAACGCTGAATGTTCCCGGCTGCAGAAAATCAGAGGGTGAGAAATCCTTAGCTGAACTTCAGATGAAGAGTGAGCTCGTTTCTCTCAAGCAGACTGACGCCGGTCTAACGCTGCATTAATACCCCTTAGCACTACTGGTCACATTTCCCATGATGCCACTGGGTACAGCCCATGGCGACACTGCCCAGTAGGGGACAGTGTGACAGCTTTCCAAAAGGACCATTCGGTCCTGGAGGGCCAGTCGGTGACACAGTATCCATGATCAGGACTGGGGTACCCTGCTTTACAGAATAAACTAACCAAATGTCGATACTGAATGCAATCTGATTTAACATGGTTTCCTTAAATCCCAATTAAAGTGCTTCAGATCAGCTCAGGACTTAACAGCAGAGAGACTATTTGGCAAATTATTACGCTGCTATTTGCAATTACATCCATTATCTCTCCGCTAACATGCAGCATTAAGCCTGAGCCGCAGGAATAGAGGTCAGATAATGGATCCGGTATTCCGGAGGTGGGATCCTCTTCCAGCTCGTTTAAAAGGCCCAACAAGTGGGGGGGTGGTGGGGGGGGAGACGCAAACACAGCATGTCTGCATTTTAGCTTCAGGCCGTCTCCCAGTCCCTTCGCACTCCTCTCTCCCAGATCCAAGCATCACCAGTCTTAGCGATGCGTCTCGTGTTTCTCGGGCAAAGAGAAAGGAGGCAGGAAGCGGCCATTTTGTCATTTGCTGGTTTTAATCCCCCCCCCCCCCCCAGCTTCCCCCGTCCACCTGGCCGTACCAGAGTGCAGAGCGTCCCTGCCTTTTAAACACGAGCAGCACCTGACTGGGGGGCCCTACGCTGCGTGGTTTTTGGCTCAACTGTGTTTCCGTCTAATTGGCGTCAAAACGGTGGGTTTCATCAATGAAGGTGGTGTGTGGCTGAGCGGGTTGGCAGTCGCCGCCTATGACTGGAAGGTTGCCGGTTTAAATCCCACAGTCAGCAGAGTGACATCACCACTGGACCCCTGAGAGAAGTCCCTAAACCCCCAACTGCTCTAGTCTCAATAAAAGGTACATCTGCAAAATAAGCTGAATTTAGGATGTGATCCGCAGCTGCGTGGCTGCCATTCCCACCTCCTGATGCCGCCCCGGATGGGGATAATGGCCCACATAAACGCTGATGCTTATTAGCCCTGAGAGATGCTGCGCACCCAGCAGAAAGGGGCCCTAGTGACGGCCGGGATTAAGCCAGATACACACCACACTCTGCTCCTGTCCCACACTTTCATTCTCCACTCTCCTGTGTTATTCATGAACTCCAAATTACACTCAGCGAGGGTGCAGTTGCTCATTCCCGCAGCCTGCTGTCCTGTCTGTCTTCTGAAAGCTCTCGTCCCACAGAACATAGGCTTCTTCCCAGCTAAGTAAATATTTCATGATCACACTGAAGCAGTAGTGGGTTATCAGGCCTGAAGTGATATATTCCTCCCCCACAAAGTATGCATGGAGACACTCTGTGTGTCTTACTTAACGAAGATAAAACTCCCCCCCCCCCCCCCCCCCCCCCCGTGAATTTTGCTGAGCTCAATGCTCTGGAGATGACGGAGATCGAAAATTATACCGGAAATGTTCCATATGTCCTTACAGATGTTTCCTTTGCCTTCCTTCATTGAACAAACCCGTTGTCGTGGGAGAGAACTGCACAACCCCCCAGCTCTCTGTGGGGGAATGGGACCCTGCCTATGCCTTCCTGCCAATCCTGCCAAGTTTCCCCTGTAAGTTGAAGGATCTCCTAACAGGCCTGCATGTAGATTAATGTCATACCCAGGACAAAGCAATTGCAGGTTAAGGCCCTTGCTGAAAGGCCCAACGGAGTAGAATCACTCTGGGCATTCACAGGATTTGAACCAACAACCTTCCACTTGCTTGCACAGATCCCTAGGCCCAGAGCCACCACTCTGCCCCACAACCTCAAAAAAATCCTAGAATCGCCCCCAGCCTGAGGCGATATTCGAGCTGCCAAGGTGCATTGAGTTCAGGTTTACCCAGTGTGTGCTTTACTCTAATCACAGCATACTGGGTTTTCGCCGGGGCAGATGTAGGGAGTCAGGGGTTTCGGGGGAGGTGCTTACTGGCGGTCTGTTGACGAGCCAGTAGGCCTGTTCCTGACATTCCAGCACGATGCGGTCCGCCTTGCGCCTCTGTTTGGCTGCCCTGGTAGGAGCAGAGCAGTCGATGGAGAGTCAGAAAGCATACTGGGTAATTAGCATATAGCGGTAATCACTGAACTGCAAGGTAGGGTTTTCATTTTTCTGTTTCCTTTTTCACTTAGAAATGGATTTCCGACTCTAGTGTTTAGGCTGAGGTCTGATTTAACAGATAGGAGGGAAATTATGACCACACACCATGTTACTTTTTAATTTAGGTAACATCATCATCCTCTTAATACGAGATTTATTCATCCATTCTCATCTGTCCCCTTGTGTGCATTTATGAAATTGATTTCATAGCTCGATGCGACAGTATTCCCGGGCTGGGGTGGGGTTTACCTGAGCTGCTCCTTCGCCTGCATCACCACGAAGTCCCAGGTGTGGTTGATCCGTTTGTGCAACATGTTGTAGCTGTCCTGCGGAGACGATGTTTAAATGCGACATTGCCAGGTCGCACGGCTGGCTGCGTTGCTGCATGGGTTCACGTTATGACTCACAGGCCGAACCCCTCCCAGGATATCAGCTGGCAGTGTCGGATTCACAAACCCTCTTACTGATGAGAACCTAAAATGCGTTGACCCTGACGCAACATGGCGGCAAGTTGGTGGATGTCTATGTGCGATCCTACTATGTGCATAATTGGTGGGAGGTTTTCTTACACAAAAATGTTCTGAGGGCAGAAGGAAAATGATTGGTTCGGATAGATAACCAATCAGATTGCAGAGGAGGCAGGACCAAGACATCTGATTGGTTGCTCCTGCCTCCTCTAGTTGCTCGGATCCACCTCATGTACAATCTAATTGGTTATCTCTCTGAACCAATCATTTTTCCTTCTACCCTCATAATATTTTGTGTAAGTAAAACTCCCATGAGCATTCAGCTATCACATGATCTCATCAAGCAATGCTTCAGACCAGCGAATAAGAATAGCATTGAAATGTACATAAATAAAAATTTTCTCTTACCTTTTCATAGTCTATCAGCTGCCCTTGCTTTCTGATATTCTTCTTAGTCAAATAAATCGCTTTAGAAGAGCAAAAGAAAGACATGGCAAGAAACTGTGTTTTTCTATTATTCTAGTAAAGGGAAGTAATGATGTAATAGGCGAGCACATGATTAATAATTGGTAATCACCGTAATCTAGCTCGGAGGCTGGCCACTGCTGAGAGCTCCAGAAGTACGGAGTCTAGCAAAAAGGAGATGCTGTCATTTGAAACTATTCAGAAGCAGCGTGACAAAGGTGCTTTGTGATTTAACATGTCAGGGACAAGGCGGGTGGAAGGCATTTTGCTACTTTAACTGGCATTGGTTCTCATACATCAGTGTTTCCCAATCCGGTCCTCGGCGACACACAGATGATCCACGTTTTTGCTCCCTCCCAGCTCCCTACCAGACAGTCTACGTTTTTGCACCCTCTCAGCTCTGGAGCCCGGACCAGATTGAGAAATACTGTCCTACACGGTAATTCCGCAGTCTCTCCAACGAATAGTTTCGATATGCGTGCCCCCCCACATGGCCACCACCCTCTCGCGCTGCCCTCCATCTGAAGAAACCGTGGTTTTAGGTTACCTGGAAGCGATACGGCGTCTCGTCGGGCCCCAGGACGAGCGTCCTGGGGTCCTTTAGGGGGTAAATGTAGCCGTGCTTCACGATCAGATTCCCCACATGAAGTGCCTCTGAAAACACACAAAGTGGTCACTCATTTCCACGTAAACTACTCAAAGCTCAAACAAATCCACTACTCGTAGCCCAGATTTAGGCATAGTAATTCTCTAAATTTTTGTCAGTGGAATACAGTAGAACACACGATAACTAGAAACTGAGTAGGCATATTATATTTTATTTTACGGTATAGCAAGTAACTGGAAAAAACGTTGACATGGTGCACAGAATAAGCCGCGGGGATGGTGCATTCCTCATCGGAACTATAATTAATTACGAGTAATTGGGACTTTCCACTTTCCGGCTGCCTCCGCGGCCATTGGCAGTCAGGCGCTCCCGGGGGTTTCAGACCGGCGCAGCAACAGCGCTGCTAGGGGGAAGCCTAGTGTTTACAGGGAGGGGTAACTGCTTACCGGGGCAACAGGTTTTTTGCCCATTCAAGTCTGTTAATGCATCTGCCATCTACTGCCTAAAAGTCCCCTCCTTTCCATTCCGACTTCTTTTCCAATCTGGGCTGTAAATCAGGGAAATCTGCTCCCTTGCTATTTAAAACCTCATCTGCATCGCCCGGGAATTCAGGACAACAGTGTCTTGCAGAAGTGCATAATGAGGGAGACGGATAGCGATATTTCTCCAGGCATGACTGACTGCCTCTGGCTATCAGCGAAGTTTGCATCGGGACTATCAAACCGTACAGCTCAGCATGCGTAGCGGCGCGACTCGGGACTGGCCTACAGATTATTTGTACTAATAGCCTCTCAGCAGAAAGATAAATAATTCAGCAGATAAATTGACGCCAGGGGAAGAAAATCCCAAAAGCTTCAGGCGAATGGGGTGTCTATGTTATGGACAAGCTCAATTCTGACATTTATTAATTCACAGGCTCAGCAATATCAATGGAACAGAACATGCTTCTGTCAGACACGTGAATTGCATATGCTTACACATAAATGCAGCTAGGCTAATCTGTTGTATGGATGACAAATTCTATTACTTCATTTGTATTTATTATTCAAAAGACTCGTTTATTTCTGTTATTTTATTACAAAAAAAAAAAAACCTGATGACGTCTTTCGCCAGCAGGGGCGCCATCGTCGTCACGAAGGGAAAAAAACAATCGATTAACCTCACATAAGAGCACCAGGTAACGCTTCCCTACATACTTCTCGGCCCTACCTTCTTCCATGATGGAGTACTTCTGAATTAGCCACTCCACGATATCATTTCCTGGGAAGGCATAGCGAGGAAGGCATCTAGTTAGAGTCGAGAAATGCATTAAGCCGTCATAAATCAAAAACGCTGAACTCGATAAATAAATTACATAAATAAATATGAGCGCAAGGAGATCGATGACAGTCTTAATGCACAGGATTCCCGAAGACCGCCGATGTATGGGCTTTCCTGTGAAGGGCTTAAATGACCATTAGGACCCGGCCCCCGGGACACTGCACGGCCGGGTGTAAGACAACCCGGGCGGCATGAAAAATTATTTTTAAAAAGTAAAATATGTATCGTGCACCTGTCATCGCATGTGGAATCACTGTGATTAACAGTCTTTGATTCTTCATCTTTATCCCCATGTCGGGATCTTGCATCGCCACAATGACTTGTTCAATCTGGGATAAGAAGAATAGTCAAAATCGTGAAATCAAGGTGACGACAGACATAGTGAAAACGTTCAACCTAGTAATATAATAATTGCTTAATGTGTGATTTGATATGTAATCGTTATATTCATCATTAAATCACCGGAGAGACACACTCATATATTTAGGCATATATATAAGTAAACTACAAGGTTTTTCCTCTGACTATCTTAACTGCACGTCAAAGACGTTATCGGATATTCCCGACTACAGACTTTCGGTTTGATCATTTATTCGCGTTATTAATTCGGCTCCTGATTACATTAAACTAAACATGCTCAGATTGTTACAACCTTTGCTTGTCGGTTATTTTTGGGATCTTTCTGGATGGGCTCAAGGCGGGGTCTGTAAGCACAAGCAAACTGCCAGCACTTTTGTTTTACATGAAAATAGTTTGATGTCGGCCTATTGCGTTATTGTCTGGCTATAATTTGGAGGCAATATTAAACAATAGGCCCATATATTGTAAATATACATGTTGTGTTGTTTTGTTGTTATCACAAACGTATAGCCTGATCATAAATTTCATGGATACCTGGATGTTGTATGTTCCATTATATTTATGAATGAATGATTTATGTGAAGTCTGGCTTAGATTCGAGAATTAATCATATAGATTAAAAAAAGTTTTCATTTAAAACTTATCTCATATAATAAAATCCTCGTCCGAACGAACATATGTCAGAATGAAAAAACATTTAAATTATTTTTGTGATGCATCAGTATCAATAGCTACAACGTCATAACAGATATAGATATAATGCGGTTCATACTTTTGAAGTTGATGCGTATCTCCCGAAAAAAATCAACTCCAGAAGAGTCCGCGTCTGTAAATGCCTGAACTTCGGAATCGATCCTACCTTTGTTAGGCGCGGCATCTGTGTCTTGCAGCTGTTCCCTTGGATAAAGATGTTAATTGTCATGCTTACAGCATCTCGATCTCCGGCGTTTGTGAAGTTGGGATTGATGCTGTCCTGTGTTTTTTTTTTCCTTCCACACTTAAGCTCTGCTTGTTACTGCCCCATAGCGGAGCGCAAGTGAAACGGACTACCGGAGATTTGCACTGTTTTTCTGTTAGTGTGTATAATCAAAATATGACTCAGTTTGGCCAGTTAGAAAAATATGATAATAGAAAAGTATTCTTTTCCTCTCACTTTTTTTTCTTGATTTAATTACCGACTTCACGTACTTACACTGTGTCCCGTTGCACGATGTAATATTGCGAAACTATGATTTTGTGGCAGTGTTTTGTAAAGGAATTTTCCGTTTAATCATCGTCTTAGTATAAAGCTATATGGTTGTTCTGGTATCAGTGGACGTACATTATGTATTTTTTCTTCTCTTGAGCACCATGGTCATGACATGAAGCTCAGTCATTGATTACTCGCAAATGTTAGTAGTCATCCGCTGTTTATCTTGAAGATGTAAAAGTAGTGCGCGTACATCTCCTCGTTAGTATAGTGGTGAGTATCCCCGCCTGTCACGCGGGAGACCGGGGTTCGATTCCCCGACGGGGAGAGTCTGCATCTTTTTGCCTCGGTCTCAAAAGGCACCAAGCTAGAACCGGCCCCGTGTTAGTGGAAACGGGGCTTGTGACTTGTACTCATGCATAATATTCTGCGGGTCGCTCAGCAGCGCAGCATATGAAACTAGACTCGGATTGTAAGTGTGTGGTTTTGATAATTGATGTATGGATGGATGGATCCTTAATAAGAGATATAAACAATAAGGTCCAGTCGCCAACTAATCATGTAAAATACGTCATAAACTCATGGTTGTTAAACCCAGAATAAAAATGAAGACGTATAACTAGGAAAGTCAACTTGCACATTTCAATTTTGGTTCGATATAATCACGTTGTCCTTAACCCTCCAGTGCAGGAGGGGACGGTAATGCGCATCGAATGTTTCCGAACCTGTGTGTGATACAACCGAGGAAGAGCCGATGACTTCGGGGGAGGAGGGGCAGGCGACTCGGAAGAAAAAGCAGCAGAACCCAATGCAGCCTGTAGCCCATTCAAAGGCCTACTGTTGGACCTCTGCTTATTTTGCAATACGTCTTTAGTACGGACTGAAAAATGTCCGATTTCGATGAGTTTGAGAAGCAGTTAAGCGAAAATCGGCAAGGTAAGTTTGGCTTTGAAGATCGGTGTATGCTCCCTGTTTTAGGGTAATAAAGTGGCCGGCGTGTCCTAGCGCCGAGGATGGTGCGGAGGGCACTTCTGCTGGTTCCGAAAAGAAAAGCGCGGCTGGGAAATCGGTGCCTTTTATCCGAGCTGTAAGGAAAAGTAGTAAAGATGCCCCAAGGTTCTTGGTTGATCATTTGAATACAGACAATAATAGGAATTTATGATCATGGGGGAAGCCAGGGAGAGAATGGGGGTTCCAGTCGGCACCACTAGGGTGATAAGGATAAGATAAGGCGATAAGAATTTAATTACAATGATCATAAAAGTCCCCACCCTGTCCTGTCCCGTCCCTGTCTCAGGATCCTCACACTCCAGGGGGTCACTCTTTATATGTAAATTCACTCACAACACCTACACACAACACCTTGGTGGGGAGGGCTTTTTGGGGTATAAAGGGGGGTGAAGAACTGTCTTCAATTGGTATCTGAGCTGCCTTTCAGTACCCGGTGTGTCTCTCTACACTGTATTACATTGTATTATTTTTACTGTTCAATAAACCATCATTTTGCTGAAACTGCGGAGACTCTGCAAGTGGATTCCCTACATCTTATTGGCGAGCCAGCCAGGAGAAGGGGCTAACAACTGGAAGTCATCTGGGAACTTTTTTTTGGCTGATATCTTCCTCAAGAAGAGAGAAGATTTCTTCACCTAAGAGAGAAGACTGACCAGAAAACATTCCAGACGTGCCACCTTCTTCTGCGAACCGAAGGACCCAGAAAGAATCACGCTTGTGAGTATAACTGGTTGGCGATATCAGGCGTCCGCTGAGACGAACAGTAAAGTAATAAAGGAAATAGGGAGTAATTCAAGACTTAGGCATGAGAATTCTCCTGGTTTGACCTGTTTATTAGTAATAGAGGGTAAACAGGAGGTGTGTTTGTAGAGGAACTGGGCTTTGGTAAGGAAGCACCAGCAGGGTTCCCCACATTGTAACCCTGTGTCCTTGAGGTAAACCACCGCTGTAGGTATATTGTGTGAGTTTATACTGTGAGAGTTTAAATTTATACTCAGAACCTACAATGATGGAGTGGGGCATCGAATATGTTGCAAAGCATTGCAAGGAGGGATCATATGGATCTCTCACAGATAAGTTAGACCCTCTAGAGTGGCTAGAGGAGGCATGCAGGGAGAGGAACATGAAATGTTCCAAGAAAAAGCAGAGGCATGCTAACGTGTTACAGGCCTTGCTGGAAGGACAGCAAGAAATTAAGGGCAGACTGGCAAGTTCGCAGTCTGAGGGTACTCAGCATAGGAGTACAATCGGTGAATTGAGGGACAGAATAGTGAGTCTCGAACAGGAGAACTCTGCTAGTCGAGCAGAGCGTCGGTTAGCTGCAGAAAATAGCATTGAGCTGAGGCAACTGGTAGCCTCTCTTAGGCAGGGCCTGGAAGCAGCTAAGGAAGCTAATGCATTCCTCCAAAAGGAACTGGAGAAGTGTCAGAATGCTTATGAGGCACTTTGGTCCAGAAGCATTAAAAACCCAGAAGTGCATAAAAAGCGTGCTGGGGATGAGGATACTGTTCTAAAGAGCAAGTTAGAACGGGTCAAGGAACATGTTGCAGCCTTGGGCATTAGTCTGCCGGTGGATTCTGATAGTGATAGTGACACTTCAGATGAGGGGGCTAATGTGACCCCAGTTAAAGTTGCACCATTTCGTGTGAGAGAGCGCAGGACACGCAGAAGGGCAGCTGCTGAGGTTGACGGGCAGCCTGCCACTGCACAGTATGAATACCAGGAGATCCATGAGCATATTCCACTATCTACATCTGAGCTGGGTAATTTATGCAGAAATGTAGGTAAATGGGATGGTGCGTCTGATCCTCGCCCATATTTGTCTGAATTAGAGAGACAAGCCAGGGCAAATGGTCTAGACAATCAAGACTGCTGCCAAATAATACAGTTAACTATACCAGCAGACCTAGTGGAGTCACTCCCAGATAATCTCAGAATGGCTGTTGATGGTGAATGGGCAACTGTTCAGCAGAGAGAAACAGCACTGCTGAACCTGATTGGCAATCCACAGCCTAATTGGGGGCGGATCCAGGACACTAAGCCAGAGAAGGGTGAAAACCCTATGGCCTATATGAATCGTCTGTTTAATTGTTATGCTAGAAATTCTGGAATTCCACAACCACAGCGGAATGATCCCGCATTCCTGGCATTAGTAATGCAGCAGTATTTTTCTATGATAAATGATGCCACAAAGCTAGCGTTGAATCAGAAACAGAAAGAAGGTAACTTGACCTTTGCAGATATTGGAAGTCTGCTTAGCAGCTGGTATGAGACAACGCATAGCAGTCCAAGTCATAAGAGAAAGGTATCAGCTGTAGTCACCAATGAGGGTAGGCGTAAGACCACTAGTAAGGATGCTTGCCACCACTGTGGTAAGGTAGGACATTTCAAGAGAGATTGTTGGTCAAAGGGTGGCGCCTCAGCAGGATATGGGCCTAAACCAAGAGTGCAGGGAGCAGAGAGATCCAGGGATAAGCTGGAATCAACCCCATCAGCACCGACTATGACATATGAGGATATGAATAGACTGCTAAATGACATTAAACAACTGATGGCTCAGGGTGATGCTCAGACTGACTCAAGTGTCAAGTCCAAGGAGAATGTGTATTTGAAACAATAGGGGTGTCTGGCCTCTATTAGAAAGGTGGGTGATTTGAAATCTGATAGATTTGGCAGACCTAGTGTTGAAGTTGCAGTTAGAGGCCACTGTGACAAATGGTTAGTAGACACAGGAGCTGCAATCACCCTCACTCATTTGGATTTTCCCACCACTGGTAAAACAACAGAATTAATTGGGGTTGGTAGTGGAGTGCTAATAGCAAAACAGTCTGTTCCCATACAAGCACAGATTGGTAGTGATCCAATTGTAATGAAAGTTTGGATGTCAAAGACGCACGAGGACTCCATTCTTGGGGCCGATGTGATGAAAGACAACAATTACATTGTTGATCTGGCTAACCAAACACTTTGGAAAGGTGAGGGAGATACAGATTATGTTGTCATCCCAGACAGGCACGCAGTTGCTACTGTAAAGGGTGTTTTGACATATGACTTGCCAGACCTTTTGAGAACAGACAACCAGAAACTAGCAGAGATATTGCAGCAACATGAAGGTGTGTGGGCCAGACATAAACATGACTGTGGGAGAGTCAAAAACATGGAAGTGCACGTTCAAGGGGATGACCCCCCAGCGCAAAGACAGTATAAATATCCTAGAGATGCAGAAACAGACATCGCTCGTGTTATTGATTCGCTGCTCGAACAAGGTGTCCTAAGGACATGTGTATCCACAGTCAACTCACCTGTGTGGCCTGTAAGGAAGCCTGATGGTTCATGGAGGCTGACTATTGATTACAGACAGATAAATGCTTCAACACCTTCCGCGGCTGCGGTGGTGGCAAGGACCCCAAACATAATGGCTAGTTTACAAAGCACATCAAAAATATACTCCACTCTGGATGTGTCCAATGGATTCTGGTCAATTCCAGTGCATCCTGACAGCCAGTATAAATTTGCTTTTACCTTTCGAGAAAAGCAGTACACATGGGTTGTTTTACCACAGGGTTTCCACAACTCACCAACACTGTTTCACCAATGTATGGCTGACATATTAAAGGATGTGAGCAAACCGGAGCAGGTTGTTCAATATGTAGATGACTTGTTGATCCAGACAGAAACTGAGGTGGAGCATTTTGAGCTTCTGGAGGAAGTATTAGACATCGTGAAAAAAGCAGGGCTGAAACTGAACCCAAAAAAGGCCCAGTTATTTGTGTCGGAAGTGAAATTCCTTGGTGTCCAAATAACTGAGGGGGGTCGAACACCAGACCCACAGAAGGTAGCAGTGGTGCAGAAGTTGCCAAGGCCGCACACGGTAACAGCATTAAGGTCATTCCTGGGCATTGTAGGTTTTTGCAGAGACTTCATAGAGGGTTTTGCAGAAATAGCTGCCCCATTATATGACCATCTGAAAGGAAAGAGAAGTAAGACAGAGGACCTAGAATGGACCCCAAAAGACCAAGAGTCTTTTGAAACACTGAAAAAGGCCTTAATGACAGCCCCCGCCCTTAGAAACCCAGACAGTGAGAAGCCTTTTGCAATTCAGGTGGCAGCTACTGAACAGGCGTTATCAGCCGTTCTGCTTCAGGAAGTACACTACCAACAGAGGCCAGTTGGGTACTTTTCCAGAATGCTGACACCAGTGGAGAGAGGGTTTGACAGGTGTACCAAACATTTATTAGGAGTACACTGGGCATTAGAGGTCACAGAGCACATAGTGGGATTCAATGAGTTAGAACTCCAAACCCCACACACACCAATCAAGCTACTGCTCCAAGGCCAGATCAAAGGGGTATCATCACAAAGGGTTGGTAGATGGTTAACTGAGATTAACAGCCGGCCCATCAGAGTGAAATATTCACCTTCCCATTGTCTACCAAACTCACTCATGTACGATGGAGAGCCACATGACTGTGGGGAAGTAAGAAACACAAATCCAAAGGGAATTTTTAGACTTTCTGGAAAAACTGATGACATACAGTTGTATGTTGATGGTTCCAGGTACTGGGAGGATGGCCAGTACTGGACAGGCTGTGCCATTTGGGCACCTGAACTAGGGGAGGAGACATTAATTAAATGCCCTCCAAGTGATTCAGCGCAGAAGGCTGAGGTCACGGCTGTACTAACAGCAGTTGAAAAGTATCGGGGGCCAATACATGTCCATTCAGACAGTGCTTTTGTAGTGCATGCTCTAACTGAGTATCTTGCATTATGGCAACAGAGAGGGTTCTGCACTGCAGATGGAAAGCCAATAGTGCATCACAATAGCCTGCAACAGATTTGGGAGATAGCTGCTCAGGAACCAGATAGAATTTGCATTACAAAGGTGAAGGCCCATCAGGCTCCAGGGAAAACTCCCCAGGGAGACAACAACAATTATGTTGATCAATTAGCAAAGAAGGCTGCTAAACATGGGGACCCCTGTGCAGAGGAGCCACTTACTAAGATGGCTGCAGTTGCTAAGCCAGGGACTCCTGTAGACTTAGTCACATTGCAGAAAAAGGAACTTGAAATTGAAGTAGTGCAAAAAGCATTGATTGAAGGAACTGTTTTGCCTCCAGCCTATGAAAAAGAACGAGAGTGCCTAGCCAATAGAGAGGGGCTTCTCATCCACAGCAAGCCAACTGAACGATGGGTTACCCCCAGTTCCCTGAGAAAGCAGATTGTGGAATATATGCATAAGGTCAGTGGGCACGCAGCTGCAAGGAAAGTGTTAGAAATGGTGCAGGGTTCCCACTGGTGGCCAGGGATCAGGCAAACTATAGAGGAAGTTTGTGATCGATGCATAATCTGTGCACAGATGGACCCCAGCCCATATAAGCGTAAGGCCTTGTTGGGATAGCCCTTGGTAGTTGAAGGACCATGGGTAAACCTTCAAATTGATTATATGGGACCGTTGCCACCTGCCAAAGGGGGGTACCACTACCTGCTAGTTGTTGTAGATACTTTTAGCAAATGGGTTGAGGCATTCCCAATCAAGAAATGCACAGCTGCAGCCACGGCCCGAGTATTATGGGAACAGGTATTTTCAAGATGGGGATTTCCACACAGATTGGAAAGTGACCGAGGCACACACTTCATAGGCCAAATTATAAAAGATCTTTGTGAAATTCTGGGAATCATACAAAAGTGGCACATACCCTACCACCCTCAGTCATCTGGAGTGGTGGAGAGAATGAACAGGACTCTGAAGACAGCCTTGAAAAAGGCTGTCCTAGATGCTGGGCAGGACTGGTGTCGTCACTTACCAGGAATCCTAATGGCCATAAGGGCCACCAGCAGTAAGAGTACTGGCATTAGCCCTCATGAACTGATGACAGGCAGGAAGATGCCCTTGTTGCATCCCAACATGGGAGATGTGCCGAAACCAATTCTAGATCGAGTGCAACATGACCAGTTTCTGAAAAATGTCCAGAGGACTCTGGAAGACAAACTACTGTTTGCCGCGCACAACATGGGAGTAGCCCACCAGGGAAACAAGAAACGATGGGATGATGCTGTAAAACCCAGCATCCACAAATTTGAAATAGGGGAGCAGGTATTGGTCAAAAATTACCTCCAGAAAGGGCCTTGGGATGCAAATTGGACAGGACCACATGAAATTGTGGACACCTGTGGGGAGGGCAATCTCAAGCTTAGACTGAAAGGGAGGAAAGAACCAGTATACAGATGGTTCCATGCTGACCAATGCAAATTGCATAAAAATCCAAGATGTTAACCTGACATAAGAATAAATGCTGCACTTGATGTTTTTCAGGTTTCCATCGCATCAAGCCATGACACAGAGGAGAAACGATCAAGGGGGGTTCATCTGGTCCTTCCTACTCATGACATGCTTTGCACTTGCGGACTGCAGCGACACAGCAAGCAGATGTATGGTACATGACAACAGACAGCATACCTTCGGTTCAATGACTACAACGTGACATGCCATGAAAATTTCACATGTTCGAAGACTTCACTTGGACAAGACCAATACCACCGCTCTGCAGGACTCATGGGAAATGGAGTTAGTAGTTGTGAGGACATTGATGAGTGCAGAGGAAGTAAGCCACCTTGTGGTCTCAACCAAATTTGCATCAATACAATTGGGAACTTTAAATGTAATTGTAAGCTGGGGTGGGGAATTAATCAGGAACAAAGGGGCGAGGAACGGTGTCCCAGGATGTGGCCCATGCCAGTCAACGGAATAATCACTGTTCCTACACCCTACACATATATAAACAATGTAATGCAAACTACCTGTAGTCAGGAATGCTATTTCAGAAGTATTATCGTACAACCACACAACCCAGACAACAGCATTTGCTATGGCTATACCCATCTACCATGACAAGGATGTGTACCGTAAAACTTATAACATGATCAACATGGGTAAACTACACGACCACACTTTGACTAAAGTACATAGAGACCATGGGATGACAGTACAGGATGGAATAGCAATGTTAGCAATAGAAAGTTTAGAGGGTTGCAATATTGGTAGGTATATAATAATGTGCTCAGGTGATCCAGGTCTAGGTTGTGGGTGGATGAACAGTATTGATGCACACTGTGTGATCTCCACAGAAATGGTGAAGCCACAGTATGTGGACATCAGGTTCATTGGTAACAACACCTATTGCATTAATGCAATTAACAACAGTTTAACCACAACCAATTTACAGTGCAGAACACCGAGCAGTATTGATGCACACTGTGTGATCTCCACAGAAATGGTGAAGCCACAGTATGTGGACATCAGGTTCATTGGTAACAACACCTATTGCATTAATGCAATTAACAACAGTTTAACCACAACCAATTTACAGTGCAGAACACCGAGCAATGCTTTCTGCATTCAGGTGATCTACCCAATGAACATTGGAGGCAGAAAATTGTACTATACCAAGAATAGGATTGACCTTTACTTAGACGACCCTTATGCAGAATTCCTCCAGCCTGAACCTTTGCCTGAAACAAACAGGATTCAAGACCTCCAAGAGGTTGAGCAGCAACTGGAGGTTCAGCTGCTTAAAATGCATGAGCGTGAGAAGGAACTGACAGAGCAGGTCAGTAACTATATCAGTGGAATGTCGACGCTGAATGAGAACTACCAGGACATGTACTGGGATGTACTGTTCAAAGCAGTGATCACTGCAGGTGTCGTGGTGCTGCTGGTGGGTGTGGCCTTGATGGGCTATCTCAGATTCCTAAGGGAACAGCGGAAAAGGGACCTTGGATATGTGGAGAGGAAAGTGTGCATGACACAAAGTAGGGTGTAGGTTATGGAGACAGACAACCACACCGCTACGACCTCCCCTATCCACCCCTTGTATGTTGACCACTGATCAGTATGATGCTCGTACTGTGCTCTGGGTAAACCTCTCACTGCTCTTGCACTGAGGCTCAAGGTTTAAGGGGGGATTATGTAAGGAAAAGTAGTAAAGATGCCCCAAGGTTCTTGGTTGATCATTTGAATACAGACAATAATAGGAATTTATGATCATGGGGGAAGCCAGGGAGAGAATGGGGGTTCCAGTCGGCACCACTAGGGTGATAAGGATAAGATAAGGCGATAAGAATTTAATTACAATGATCATAAAAGTCCCCACCCTGTCCTGTCCCGTCCCTGTCTCAGGATCCTCACACTCCAGGGGGTCACTCTTTATATGTAAATTCACTCACAACACCTACACACAACACCTTGGTGGGGAGGGCTTTTTGGGGTATAAAGGGGGGTGAAGAACTGTCTTCAATTGGTATCTGAGCTGCCTTTCAGTACCCGGTGTGTCTCTCTACACTGTATTACATTGTATTATTTTTACTGTTCAATAAACCATCATTTTGCTGAAACTGCGGAGACTCTGCAAGTGGATTCCCTACAGAGCGCTCGCCGATTCTGAAACCTGCCCGATTCTTCTTCTCCCAGCTGCCGCAGGATCCCCGAAAACTGACCGCTTTGGTAAATCAGTGACATTCTTTGCTTGGCATTGTTATAGAGATCGCTAGGCCTGCATCCATCAGTGCCCGGCGTACATAACATGGACATTTCAATGAAACGTTATTGGGGTGCACTCGATGTGAAAGCCTGCGGTTTTATTTATTTAATTATTTACCATTATACACTTGGATCATAAATTGTGACCCGCGTATTTTCATTCGCAGTAACACACTATGCATGGATGTTTGTTGCAAGCGTTATATTTTCAAGATCACGTTTAAAGTTTTATGCAAATAAAAACGACCGCGACCACTTGATTTAAAGTCCGCACTTAATAACAGTGTTAGTTACTTGGTTTTTAAATACTACGACGAGTTTTCTATATAATGATATGATTTTGTCTCTTTCCGATGCACAATAGCCTTTCCCTTGGGTCCGAAATGCTGGCCCTGTCATCCGTACAGAATAAGTCTTTCTCACACGATCGCCGTTTCTTCATGATGTATAGACTCTAAAAATCAGCCGCGTTCCCTGGAATCATAACAACTGCTTTTAGGTCGTTATTGCAAAGTCTTGCACCTGTATCTACCTTTACAGCGGATAGCAGTAACTAACAATGATGTACAGTTATATAACAATACACATATAACTTCATTAAAGTGCAGAGAATCCAGTAAACTGAATAAACTTAAGCCATACTAACGCAACTGAAATATACAACATGCGTTACAACGGAGTCGAAAGTAGGATTGATTTATGTACCTATCAAATGGCAATCTTGTCATATCAGCTCCTTATCACTAAATCACTAAAATGTCATTCGAAACGACCTGATTCGGCTAGACGAGCACTAAGTGCCGCCGTGTTTGATAAACTAGCAGTTCCAGTCATTCATATCTGCGCTCTGACTATGCCTGCGATTGCGGTAATTGGTTATTACCGATTTACGTAAGATGCATTGGCCGCTCCGTGTCTGTACTTTTGCAGCGGTGCATTACCGTAACGCTGTTATAACTGATGCATGAAGCTGATTCCTCGAGCAGCACCTGCGTTTAAATGCTTCACTGAAAACTGCACCTTCAGGGATTTATTTAAGCTTCTATATGAAGGACCTGCTGGGATAGAAAGGTGATATTTTATTGCTAGTTTAATAAAGTGCTGTCTGTCAGATTGAAACGATATTAATTACCCATCCATCGTCCAACCAGTTATCTTAGTCAGGCTCCCCTGGAGCCTATTCCAGGCAAATTCCCCATACAGAGAGCAGAGGCAAAATTCAGGCCTCCAGACTCGGAGGCGTGAGGCAACTGTACTCACCACTGTGCTCCTATATCATTAATTAGTCTGGTTATGTTTTTATTGTTTCACAACAGACTGACATTCAAGGGGATGTCCTTGTGCCCTTGAAATTATTAGCCATTGAGAGATGGGTGTGTTTGTTTCAGGAGGGTGTGATTGAATATGTGAATTGAATGGAGGTGCTTCATTCTGGTGAGGAAACTGGGGAGTTAGACCCCGTACCACATCTTGGTCTCCGTAAGTGACTTTTAAGGCATAGCGCTGGGTCAGTCAGCATCCAGCACCCCAGGGAAGTTGGTAATATGATTACTCTGTGACTCATGGGCTTCAAACCCACAACCATCCGGACACACATTCATAATCCCTCTGAGTTACACATCTTGGATTTATCGAAATGGATGGTAGGGGGGCAGTCATGTCGCTCCGCCCACCGTCTCACTGGTACCACGGTGTCGTCCCCCAGAGCGGGAGAAGGAGCGACACAAGAAGCGTAGCCGCAGCCGGTCTCTGAGCCGTGGCGAGAAGCACCGCCGCTGGAGCAAGGACTCCAGGGGGCGGAGTCACGAGAAGCGCAGCAGCAGCCGCGACCGCAAGGGTCGTGACCGACGGAGCAGCTCACGCGAGCACAAGAAGCACAGGTACCCCCCCTCACGGTCCCGGTTACAGGCACTGAAGCTGATATCTAGCATGGTTTGAGGCCTCTTAACAAGTTTCTTTCACAATCAACCAATTGGTTTCTTCGTGGTGGGAAGGGGGACTGTACCCATATTAAATTTTAACTGGCGTTTATAAGTAGCCCCCGCCATAGCGATGGGACCTCAAAGCCAGCCTAAAAAGTGGCGCATGGTCACACCCTCATGACCTTAAACTGCCTGCGATCCAAAGTTAAATGTAAACATTCTGCCATCTGTTTGTTTTTGCCAGATTCTGAGTGTTTACACTGTATTGTTTGGGGAAAACAACCTTCTGTTTTGTGTTTGGGCAGCTACTCTCCTCGGAGAAGCCGTAAGAAAAGGACATACAAGTACTGGGATGTTCCCCCTCCGGGATTCGAGCACATCACCCCCATGCAGTACAAGGCAATGCAAGGTTTGGATGCGACGCTTCCATGTGTGCTAGTTCAGTATTGCAAGGTTATGGTATATTGGTTGCAATGAAAGCATTTATTCTGGAGTGCCCTCCTCCCCCCTGCTGGTCAAAGAGGGAATAACACTTGGGATGATTTCAGACAGTGTGAAGAGAGCTTAAACCTAGGGGTTAGAAGCAAATGAAGGCGACGATCCGGATGTTCTGGCCGTCCCTGGTTGGGGTCTTGAAGCCCTTTCTCCTCCCCACAGCTGCAGGGCAGATCCCCACGATAGCTTTACTGGCAACATCCACCACCAGCGGCGTGGCAGTGACGCCCACCCAGGTGCCGATGGTCGGCAGCCAGATGACCCGGCAGGCCAGGCGGCTTTATGTCGGCAACATCCCCTTCGGCCTGACGGAGGTGAGTCCAGGCAAAGTCCCGCGTTGCCTTCTGTCATGCATACTGGTGTCATGTGTAGCTCAGTGAGTTAGGACACTGAGCCGGTCACAAGAAGGTTGTTGGTTCAAATCCCTTGGGCAGCAGAGTGATTTCACCATTGGGCCCCCGAGCGCAGCCCTTAAGCACTATTTGCTCTAGGAACTGTCTGGTCCTGCTTCTTCAATGAAATGTATGTTGCTTTGGATGAAAGTGTCCGCAAAATAAATAGATAAATGTACTAGACTTGTCAGTCATTTTTTTTCTCGTTTGCCTGTTTTGATGTCTTCAGACGTCTGCCTGTCTTCATTCAGTGTGTCTGCCTGTCTTTTTAGGAGGCCATGGCGGATTTCTTCAATACCCAGATGCGATTGGCTGGCTTATGTCAAGGTCCCACCAATCCCGTCCTCGCTGTTCAGATAAACCAGGACAAGAACTTTGCCTTCCTTGAAGTAAGAGTCTTTCCTGCCTAATGGCTGCTGTGTCCAGGCGGAGACCGCAGCCTTCCCTGATTAACGACGTTCTTCGTTCTGCCCTAGTTTCGGTCCGTGGATGAGACCACGCAGGCAATGGCCTTCGACGGCATCATTTTCCAGGGTCAGTCGTTAAAAATCAGGCGGCCCCACGACTATCGCCCCCTGCCTGGCATCTCAGAGCAGCCCGCCTTCCACGTACCAGGTCCGTTTTGCTTGTCGCCGTCATAACCTTAATCTTTATTTACCTTTGAAGAGCCGATCGGCAAGGCCAGTTTTTTGTACTCGTTACGGACTGACTGTCCTTCGCAAGCTGCGGATGTCTTGTCATATAAAGAGGGAGACTTTCACTTTTATTTACTTAATGTTGTAAATATTTAGCAGACAGTTTTATCCAAAGTGAAGAATGTTTTTTTTTTTTTTTTTTTTTTTTGAGAAATCAGGGTCAGCCTGTCCCTAGAGCAAACTCGCCGGCCCAGTGGTGTGATCACCAGTGATGTGAACCAGTGATCTTCTGATGATAACGCTGGCATCCTAACCAGCTGAGCCACACACACACACACACAGCTCAGTCACTCACTTCTTACT
Source organism: Brienomyrus brachyistius (assembly GCF_023856365.1). Lineage (NCBI taxonomy): Eukaryota > Metazoa > Chordata > Actinopteri > Osteoglossiformes > Mormyridae > Brienomyrus > Brienomyrus brachyistius. Next base: position 73,447 of record NW_026042601.1, on the reverse strand, counting down.
GTTAACATAGGGGTGTTGTGTGGCTCTGTGATGTTTGCCCATGAAAAGAAGGTTGCTGGTTGGCAGGGTTGGCAGAGTGATTTCACCACTGGGCCCTTGAGCAAGGACCCTAACCCCCAAATTGTTCTAGGGTTGCTGGCTCCTATTCTAGTTAAAAATTCTGGACACACCTACTGAAAATGACTTGTTTTTCAGCAAGATAATGACCCAAAGCCCACCTTGAAGGTTATGCAAGTAGCTTATTACCTTGTGAACTAGGAAAGAGATGGTCCCCACAGCCCCCCAACCTAAACTCTATAGAGCTGGTTTGGGATCAGTTGGATGAGAGTAAGAGTAAGGTAGCCAGCTTGCGCGCAGAACTTGTGGAAACTCGAGGACTGTTGGAGAAACGGTCCAGGTGGGTACATATGTTAGCTGGTTGAGTCCGCAATGCTGTCATCGAAGCCAATGGCTCCTATTTTGAAGAGACAAAAATTTTGTCTTTGCAGTACTTCATATGCATAACTTCCATGCCCAAAGGCCTTTTACTATAAGGTGAATAACAGCTAAAATAGAGACAAATGCATTAAGAGCAGGTGTGTCCATACTTTTGACTGGTGCTGCATGTGTCAGCATCTCCCATGGAGAGCAAGATGGGAGAGACAAAAAACAGTCGTCAAACTGCCCCAGTATTTAGGTATTTTTTTGCTGGAGTTACATTTATCTGATATTATATAGGAGATAACGACGTCATACTGATTTGAAGTTGGCTTATTTCACTCGCGCCGTTTGCTCGTGGTCATTATCCGGCATGTTGACGGTTTGCTGTGATCGGCCGGCTTTGGGCGCCGTGCCGCTCTGTCTGCAGGGGTCGTCTCCACCGTGGTTCCAGACTCGCCACACAAGCTCTTTGTCGGAGGCCTGCCCAACTATCTCAGTGACGATCAGGTACCCCGCCCTCAGTCTCTGTCGCCGGGGAGCCGACCCACAACCCTCCTGTGTTTCTGTCCCACTGCTGCACGTGGAACTCAAGCAGGCATGCACACACACGCACACGCACGCACGCACGCACGCGCACGCACATACATACATAAAATAAACACTCGTCTCTGTGTAACTGATTAGTAGGAAAAGAAAGCCTGTCAAAGTTACCTCACCGCTTAAAATTCATTACAAGATACTGGGGGGTCAAATGTCAGCATCATGTTTAAAGCTAGCTGCTGAAAATAGCCGCACATTTGAGGTTTTTTTTTTTTTTTTTTAAAGATATTCATGGGATTTATTAAACATTTATTAGACATGTAGGTAATGAGTTGACAGTTACATTACGCTCATTGTTTATCCAGCTGTAAATTATGAAGATATTGAGACCCCGCTAATGTAAAAGGTACGTTTCCCAAAACCTCATGTTATCGACTTGCATAGTTGGAACCATTCAGTTGTTATCTAATGTTGTTAGCAAATAACCTTATTAGCAACAAAGGCTTTGGGAAACGTGCCTTACAGCTGGCGGCTTGCCAAACCAGTCACGTAGCCAGTCCCTGTGCTGCCTGTTGCTGGGTACCCTGGAATATTTGTATATCGGGTTAATTGCTGAGTGTTAGTCGGATGAATCAGCCGCGTCGTTTTGCTGCATGAAAATTTAAAATCGAGTCATCTGCGCGTCACCTAACTGACGAATACCTCCACATTGCCGTACACCTGTGTTTGCCCAATCCCAGTCCTCGGGGAACCGCCGACTGTCCACATTTTCGCTCCCTCCTAGCTCCCAGCCAATCAGGAACACCGAATACCTGGTACAGGTGTGCTGAGAGGAAGCAAAAACGTGGACTGACCGGGGGGGTACCCCCGAGGACTGGGCTGGGAAACACTACCATAGACTGTGCTTGAAATGTGGGGGAGATCGACCAAGTCCCCAAACGCTTCAGTATTCGCAGACGTGCCGTGTCTCACGTCCATGTCCGCACACTGAGAACGATGACTTCACATCCCGTTAACAGCGATGGGGAGCTGCGGAAGAATCGTTCCCTACATTGCTGTGTCGCTCGAAAGGCAGAAAATACTTCGGACCTTTTTCCCGGTGAACGATTATCAGCTTCACTGGAGTTTTCACATCGTGCCCCATGCCCTATTCTGTTATGACGTCAGTGATGGATAATATTACCATAACAACATGCACAGATGAGGTCGTCTTACTCTGAAAGTGTTGAAAGGGTCACATTTTAGACATTTTCTACTTCTCATTAGCATCTTTTATGATTTTTTTTTTTTCTTCCTATATCGCCACCCCACTGAAATCGGCCCATTATAGACATAATCCATACAGGCATTTAATAGTTTACCTATTTATTTTGCAAAAGTTAATCGCAAAACGTTTTGCGTCCACCCCTGCATTGTAACATTTTGAGCTCCGGTGTCCCACTCACTTTAGCCTAAACTGTTAAAAATGGCAAGACTCAGCCCACAAGATAGTGATCGCGGTTTCAGTGAAAGGTAAGTGAGAAGTGCAGTCAGTTTGTTTTTCTTTGATTTTTTTCCTCCTTTTCGGATTGTCATCGTAATCTTTCTTATCCAGTGTGAGTCACATGTAATCCAAGTCAAGAGGAAGGCTGTACCAAAGCAGCACTGGGGGGAGAGAGTTTGAATCCAGCAGAACTGTTAATGTATTTCACGTCAAAGCCAGTAAATGTGCCATAGACAGGTGAAATGGAAACCGCTGCTTGTATCCTGGTGTTTACATTTTTTTTGCAGTCCCTGCTACCGCTTTGATACTTACAGCTCTTTCATTTTTGTTCCCCACTTTGTCCCCAGCTAGGGGCCTGTAAGATCGTTAAGTCTTCGCTCATAATTTGTTCAGTAGTACTGACCTACTGCTGCCATGCCAACATGTAACACAAGGCAAGTAAGACATTCCGTCCCTCGCACGGATATCCTCCCTGTCGACGGCCTGCCCCTGTGGGGGGGCTCTGTCCTGGAGTGCTCTTAAGCATATGGGGTCCTTTTTTTGGGGGTTGAAGGCTGGGGAGAGACTTATTATGCTGATCACAGGGTATAAATTTGATTTTTTTTTTTTTTTGCCCCTAAGAGAAGGTAGGAGGTAGCGCCCTCTTGTGGCTGCCAGTGTCCCAGGTGACTCCTTTCTGAAGTCAGTGGTTAATGCGGCTTTACAGTAGATTCCTGTAGAATAAGTGAGGAATGATGTTAGCAGAGCTATTTCGTCCTGTTTGGCTTCAAGCCGTGGCCCCTTTAGCAGGACCCTGTGGCGGCTCTTAGCTTTACCTGTGAGTTTATCTCCTGTAGGCTTTGTCCCTCTAATTAACTGCACCAATGTGGTTCTTGGTTTTAAGAACAGGAAGTCAGTGATTCGGCTGGGTTTGTGTTCTGCCGAGTCGCCCCCCCCCCTCCACATTGTATACATGGAACACTTAACATATAATTAGCTGTTTTTATTTAGTTTTTTTTTTATATACCATCTAGCTTAATTATTGTGGCCCTTAAAATCAGATGCAACTCGGTCCATATTTCAAAATTCGTAGTTGGAATTATCAGAGAACTTGATTAGGAATTCAGTTGTGTTGTATATGCTGTAGGATGGGGGGGGGGAATCTGTGTTATCATTCATTGACAAGAATCAAAATAGTTACTTTTGTACGCTCCCAGTAAGTAAGTCATGCAGAAAGGGCACAGGGGGCTTTGAGCTCTAGTGTTGCACCGTAATGTCGAGCCACTTGTCATAAAGCCATTTTCCTGATGTCTTCACTGTTTCCTCATGTCGTTTTGCAAAGTTTAACATGCTGCTTCTCCCACAGTTAAGATTAGCATTTCTAGCGAGGCGCCGTGCCTGGACTGTCGGGCTAATCGCCCCCCCGCGTCTCCTCCTCTTGCCCAGGTGAAGGAACTCTTGACGTCGTTCGGACCTCTTAAGGCCTTCAACCTTGTGAAGGACAGTGCCACGTCACTGTCTAAGGGTTATGCTTTCTGTGAATACGTGGACATCAGTGCCACTGACCAGGTGCGTGAGGTGGGGCAGCAGCTGGAAGGTCTGGGGTGACTCGGGGCTTCCGGATGGAATTGCTGACGCTTGTGTGGGATGCATCCCGCAGGCCGTGGCTGGACTCAATGGCATGCAGCTCGGAGACAAGAAGCTCATCGTCCAGCGGGCAAGCGTGGGGGCTAAGAATGCCAACGCTGTGAGTATTTGCCCTCGGCTGCCGCCTTTCTGATGTCCTAAACCCAACTTGGTTCCTGGGTGCCTCCCAGGAAGCTTAATGCCCCTATTTCTTGGGTTTATTTGGGTCCATGTAAATTTCTCGCTGTTACTCGAGACGATTGGACGATCAGGGGGTATCTGACACTCTTGTCGCCCCCCGGGACAGACGGCCATCATCGAGACGCCGGTGACGCTGCAGGTTCCAGGGCTGCAGCGGCTGCAGAGCTCCGGCATGCCCACGGAGGTGCTGTGCCTCCTCAACATGGTCATGCCCGAGGAGCTGGTGGACGACGAGGACTACGAGGAGATCCTGGAGGACATCCGGGAGGAGTGTTGCAAGTACGGCAACGTGCGCTCCATCGAGATTCCGCGGCCCGTCGATAGCGTGGAGGTGCCTGGCTGTGGCAAGGTGGGACCCGTACTCTCCTGTACCAGTGGCAAAAAGAAGACCTCTGTAGGCACTAAACACAGGCTTATGGGAGCATTTCTTGCACAAAAGTGTTTTGAAAACGGAATAATTTTTTGTGTAAGAAAAACAATCTGATTGGTTCAGATAGACGACGGACGATCTGATTGGTTCAGATAGGCGACGGACAATCTGATTGGTTCAGATAGGCGACGGACAATCTGATTGGTTCAGATAGGCGACGGACAATCTGATTGGTTCAGATAGGCGACGGACAATCTGATTGGTTCAGATAGGCGACGGACAATCTGATTGGTTCAGATAGGCGACGGACAATCTGATTGGTTCAGATAGGCGACGGACAATCTGATTGGTTCAGATAGGCGACGGACAATCTGATTGGTTCAGATAGGCGACGGACAATCTGATTGGCTCAGATAGGCGACGGACAATCTGATTGGCTCAGATAGGCGACGGACAATCTGATTGGCTCAGATAGGCGACGGACAATCTGATTGGCTCAGATAGGCGACGGACAATCTGATTGGCTCAGATAGGCGACGGACAATCTGATTGGCTCAGATAGGCGACGGACAATCTGATTGGCTCAGATAGGCGACGGACAATCTGATTGGCTCAGATAGGCGACGGACAATCTGATTGGCTCAGATAGGCGACGGACAATCTGATTGGCTCAGATAGGCGACGGACAATCTGATTGGCTCAGATAGGCGACGGACAATCTGATTGGCTCAGATAGGCGACGGACAATCTGATTGGCTCAGATAGGCGACGGACAATCTGATTGGCTCAGATAGGCGACGGACAATCTGATTGGCTCAGATAGGCGACGGACAATCTGATTGGCTCAGATAGGCGACGGACAATCTGATTGGCTCAGATAGGCGACGGACAATCTGATTGGCTCAGATAGGCGACGGACAATCTGATTGGCTCAGATAGGCGACGGACAATCTGATTGGCTCAGATAGGCGACGGACAATCTGATTGGCTCAGATAGGCGACGGACAAGCTGATTGGCTCAGATAGGCGACGGACAATCTGATTGGCTCAGATAGGCGACGGACAATCTGATTGGCTCAGATAGGCGACGGACAATCTGATTGGCTCAGATAGGCGACGGACAATCTGATTGGCTCAGATAGGCGACGGACAATCTGATTGGCTCAGATAGGCGACGGACAATCTGATTGGCTCAGATAGGCGACGGACAATCTGATTGGCTCAGATAGGCGACGGACAATCTGATTGGCTCAGATAGGCGACGGACAATCTGATTGGCTCAGATAGGCGACGGACAATCTGATTGGCTCAGATAGGCGACGGACAATCTGATTGGCTCAGATAGGCGACGGACAATCTGATTGGCTCAGATAGGCGACGGACAATCTGATTGGCTCAGATAGGCGACGGACAATCTGATTGGCTCAGATAGGCGACGGACAATCTGATTGGCTCAGATAGGCGACGGACAATCTGATTGGCTCAGATAGGCGACGGACAATCTGATTGGCTCAGATAGGCGACGGACAATCTGATTGGCTCAGATAGGCGACGGACAATCTGATTGGCTCAGATAGGCGACGGACAATCTGCCAATCAGATTGTCCGTCGCCTATCTGAACCAATCAGATTGTCCGTCGCCTATCTGAACCAATCAGATCGTCCGTCGCCTATCTGAACCAATCAGATCGTCCGTCGCCTATCTGAACCAATCAGATCGTCCGTCGCCTATCTGAGCCAATCAGATCGTCCGTCGCCTATCTGAGCCAATCAGATTGTCCGTCGCCTATCTGAACCAATCAGATCGTCCGTCGCCTATCTGAACCAATCAGATCGTCCGTCGCCTATCTGAGCCAATCAGATCGTCCGTCGCCTATCTGAGCCAATCAGATTGTCCGTCGCCTATCTGAGCCAATCAGATTGTCCGTCGCCTATCTGAGCCAATCAGATTGTCCGTCGCCTATCTGAGCCAATCAGATTGTCCGTCGCCTATCTGAACCAATCAGATTGTCCGTCGCCTATCTGAACCAATCAGATTGTCCGTCGCCTATCTGAACCAATCAGATTGTCCGTCGCCTATCTGAACCAATCAGATTGTCCGTCGCCTATCTGAACCAATCAGATTGTCCGTCGCCTATCTGAGCCAATCAGATTGTCCGTCGCCTATCTGAGCCAATCAGATTGTCCGTCGCCTATCTGAGCCAATCAGATTGTCCGTCGCCTATCTGAGCCAATCAGATTGTCCGTCGCCTATCTGAGCCAATCAGATTGTCCGTCGCCTATCTGAGCCAATCAGATTGTCCGTCGCCTATCTGAGCCAATCAGATTGTCCGTCGCCTATCTGAGCCAATCAGATTGTCCGTCGCCTATCTGAGCCAATCAGATTGTCCGTCGCCTATCTGAGCCAATCAGATTGTCCGTCGCCTATCTGAGCCAATCAGATTGTCCGTCGCCTATCTGAGCCAATCAGATTGTCCGTCGCCTATCTGAGCCAATCAGATTGTCCGTCGCCTATCTGAGCCAATCAGATTGTCCGTCGCCTATCTGAGCCAATCAGATTGTCCGTCGCCTATCTGAGCCAATCAGATTGTCCGTCGCCTATCTGAGCCAATCAGATTGTCCGTCGCCTATCTGAGCCAATCAGATTGTCCGTCGCCTATCTGAGCCAATCAGATTGTCCGTCGCCTATCTGAGCCAATCAGATTGTCCGTCGCCTATCTGAGCCAATCAGATTGTCCGTCGCCTATCTGAGCCAATCAGATTGTCCGTCGCCTATCTGAGCCAATCAGATTGTCCGTCGCCTATCTGAGCCAATCAGATTGTCCGTCGCCTATCTGAGCCAATCAGATTGTCCGTCGCCTATCTGAGCCAATCAGATTGTCCGTCGCCTATCTGAGCCAATCAGATTGTCCGTCGCCTATCTGAGCCAATCAGATTGTCCGTCGCCTATCTGAGCCAATCAGATTGTCCGTCGCCTATCTGAGCCAATCAGATTGTCCGTCGCCTATCTGAGCCAATCAGATTGTCCGTCGCCTATCTGAGCCAATCAGATTGTCCGTCGCCTATCTGAGCCAATCAGATTGTCCGTCGCCTATCTGAGCCAATCAGATTGTCCGTCGCCTATCTGAGCCAATCAGATTGTCCGTCGCCTATCTGAGCCAATCAGATTGTCCGTCGCCTATCTGAGCCAATCAGATTGTCCGTCGCCTATCTGAGCCAATCAGATTGTCCGTCGCCTATCTGAGCCAATCAGATTGTCCGTCGCCTATCTGAGCCAATCAGATTGTCCGTCGCCTATCTGAGCCAATCAGATTGTCCGTCGCCTATCTGAGCCAATCAGATTGTCCGTCGCCTATCTGAGCCAATCAGATTGTCCGTCGCCTATCTGAGCCAATCAGATTGTCCGTCGCCTATCTGAGCCAATCAGATTGTCCGTCGCCTATCTGAGCCAATCAGATTGTCCGTCGCCTATCTGAGCCAATCAGATTGTCCGTCGCCTATCTGAGCCAATCAGATTGTCCGTCGCCTATCTGAGCCAATCAGATTGTCCGTCGCCTATCTGAGCCAATCAGATTGTCCGTCGCCTATCTGAGCCAATCAGATTGTCCGTCGCCTATCTGAGCCAATCAGATTGTCCGTCGCCTATCTGAGCCAATCAGATTGTCCGTCGCCTATCTGAGCCAATCAGATTGTCCGTCGCCTATCTGAGCCAATCAGATTGTCCGTCGCCTATCTGAGCCAATCAGATTGTCCGTCGCCTATCTGAGCCAATCAGATTGTCCGTCGCCTATCTGAGCCAATCAGATTGTCCGTCGCCTATCTGAGCCAATCAGATTGTCCGTCGCCTATCTGAGCCAATCAGATTGTCCGTCGCCTATCTGAGCCAATCAGATTGTCCGTCGCCTATGAGCCAATCAGATTGTCCGTCGCCTATCTGAGCCAATCAGATTGTCCGTCGCCTATCTGAGCCAATCAGATTGTCCGTCGCCTATCTGAGCCAATCAGATTGTCCGTCGCCTATCTGAGCCAATCAGATTGTCCGTCGCCTATCTGAGCCAATCAGATTGTCCGTCGCCTATCTGAGCCAATCAGATTGTCCGTCGCCTATCTGAGCCAATCAGATTGTCCGTCGCCTATCTGAGCCAATCAGATTGTCCGTCGCCTATCTGAGCCAATCAGATTGTCCGTCGCCTATCTGAGCCAATCAGATTGTCCGTCGCCTATCTGAGCCAATCAGATTGTCCGTCGCCTATCTGAGCCAATCAGATTGTCCGTCGCCTATCTGAGCCAATCAGATTGTCCGTCGCCTATCTGAACCAATTTTTTGTGTTTGTGAAAACGGGTCTTTAATCGGGGAAACGGAGCGGGTAGAGCAGGACGGAACGCAGGCATTGACAAACTACAATGACGGACAGGGCAAACAGGTAAGACCAGGACTTAAAATAGGTCATGACTAATCAAAGTAATCGGGCAAAGCAGGAGACGATCAGGGAAGCACATGTGGGTAATCAGGGGGCGTGGCACACACGAGGAGCGGACAAGCCGGGCATATATGTATATCTATATAAAACCTCATTAATGAGGGACAGGGAACAGAACGGACAGACAGAACTGGCACAGGGGAAGGAGCCAGGACAAGACTTGACATAAGACAGGAAAGGCAGAGAAACAGATCAGAAAGGGGGACACGGAGGGAACAGGCAGGACAAAAGGACCGGGAGTGAACGAAGGGAACATCGGGGAAAGAGGAGCAGAAGCCAGAGGGACGAGGGACAAAGAGAGGAGGGACAGAGACAGGAGGAACAAAGCGAGGGGGAGCAGAGGCAGGAGGGACAAAGACGGGAGGCCAGGGAGAGAAGGAGGGGGAACCAAGAGGAGCCCGAGGGAGACCCAGCGGGCGACGGGAGGCAGCCGGAAGGGCTGCAGGCGGCCGGGAGGCCGGAGCCGGAGGTGCCGAGGAGATGGGGTGAGGGACAGACGCAGGGACGAAGGAGGGAGTCGGAGGGGAGACCAGGGAAGGGGACGAAGGAGCTGGAAGGGACCCTGGCGAGGGCAAGGAGAGAGGGGGAGCCGCAGCAGACGGCGACGTCCTCCGACACGCCAGAGCGGGAGGACCAGCAGGCGAATGAGGAGCCGCCGTCGGGGGGCCCGCAGGCAACCGATAAGACGCCGGAGGAGGGACCGAGGCAGGGCGACGAGGCCGCGGAGGGGGACCCGCAGACGACAGCCGACCCGGAGGGCCAGGACCCGCAGGCGCCGACCAAGCCCTAGCGCCGGCGAGGGAGGGCGAGCCAGGGGGCTGGGCGGGTGGGACCCCAGCCGTGCGTCTGTGTCCTCTCCCCTTATGGGACACAGACATAAGGACCCGTGGCCGGGGTCGGGCTCGTCGGGGTGAGGGTACCAGAGTCACAGGGGGAGAAGGGACTGGAGTGGGGCCAGGGACTGGAGCTGCAGGCTGCAGAGGGGGCGCCTGCCCGGGAGCTGCAGGCAGGGAAAGCGCCTCGGACGTGGGCGCGGTAGCTGCAGGCAGCGGAGACGGCTGCTCGGGCTCTGGGGCCGCAGGGGGCACTTATTTTATTATATAAAATAAGTGTCACACAACCGGGGTGACATGCCTTGCCTGCTTGTGGGATGAGGAAGACTCAGGGACTGGAAATGGGATTAAAACTGAAGATGTGCTCATTCCTTTGTGTATTTACAAATTTTCCTTCCGTCAGACATGAGGAGTTTGCTGCTATATTTGGCACTAATAGAGATTCTGATGCTGCTATTTTTATTGTCTATTAGTTTGTTATTATTTACAAGTTCTGTTGTGTTTTTGCATTTTTCTCTTCTGGTTAATTAACTGCTGTCTGATTGCTGTGAAGTATGAGTGTGGTGAGTAAGACTCAGGGACTGGAAGTGGGATTACAACTGAAGATAACATGCTTATTCCTTTTTGTATTGTTTACAAATTTCCTTCCGTCAAACATGAGGAGTTTGCTGCTATATTGTGCACTAACAGAGATTCTGATGCTGCTATTTTTATTGTTTATAAATGTGTTATTGTTTCCAAGTTGAGTATTCAATAAATGCTAAATTGAGAAATTTTGTGTATCGTTTGTTATTATTAGTGTGATATTTTACCATGCAAATAGAGGGGAAAACGTCCAATTATCGGCCAAAAAAAATCAGCAGCATATATCGGCCATCGCCTGACCCTGACTCCTAAATATCGGCATCGGCTATTGAAAAACCCATATCGGTCGACCTCTAGTAACAGTACATTCTGTCCAATTCATCCATCGAGTTAAGTCACACACCCACTTGAGGGGGCACTCCGGCAGACGTGAGGATGGGGATGTTCTTTCCGCTATAACATCCACTGCAGAAGTACATCTCGCTCCTGTTCACAGGGCTTACTTCAATGATGAAGCAGGGCTGGTTGTCTGGACAAGTGAAGTTGTCCTGCTGCTGGGTCTCGGTGCCGTTTTTCCACCTAAGCTTGAAGGTGGAAATGTGTTCCAACTTGGTCCCTGGGACTGCAGCATAGCCAAACATCGCGAGCAGCGTCGGCCACACCCACCACCAGAACCATCACACCGTCCTATACACATAAAGAAGAACTAAAACATAGAGTGTTGTGACAATCTATGCGTTAATGTTTGGCAGCATAGGTGATTCGTTAAAATTATACCGAAGAATGGAAAATGTGATATTTAGAATATTTTTTGCCATTTAGTAGCTAATTTAAGCACTTACCCAATGCCTCAATTTGTTTTAGGTCAGTAATGTCTGAGCCAAAAGAATGAATGTATGAATTTAATACAATTCACCCACTCCCACCCACACACAAATCTGAAATTCAATTTATTAAGACACTTCTTAAACATTAGTGCATTAACAAAAAAGGAAAATCTTAAGAGATTCAGTAGGATTTTCTATGTTAGACTTAAGTTAATAGTTCAATAGTTTTTATATATTTCAGTATACCAATTTGACTTTAATGTTGAAACAGATGCTAAAACATGGAATAATTTCATAACTAGAGAAACATGTTATTCACAAACACTAGCAAAGGTAGCTTATAGTTAAACTTACTTAAGTCAGCAAGTCAGGCTACAGTGTGTAAGAATTGTCGTAAACGATAATTTGTCTCAGTCTTACATGACAGAATAAGTAAACAGAAAATATAAAATGGCTGAAACAGCATCATTAACGCCAGCTACAGTAGAGGCGCAGAAAAGGTGTCATGACTGAAGTATTCCCAAACTTTGGAAGACCGCATGCGAGCCTTTTTTGCCGCGTGTTTCTCCAGAGGCTCCGGAGCTCCGCTGGTTGACGCAGCCAAGTTGGCTCATGTGCAGGGGGACAAGCGGCAAATTTCTTTTTTGCAGGGTGGTAGGTGATGTCTCATTAATATTTCTGAGAGAAGTGCTACATGATTGGCCAGTGCATGCCTTACAAAATGGTGCGGCACTGCATCCAAGCCTGCGGCACTCAGAGTCACAAATACAGTGGAAACCATTTGTAGTAATTACGTCTGTCTGGCTGATTTCCAACTAATTGATATTTGTATATTTATTACATGAATATAAGGTAATATAAGGTAATAGAAGAGGTATTTAATGGTTTTCCGTCTGAGGAATTTGCAAAAAACTGCAGTGCATGATGGGTCGGATCTAAAGGCTGCCTAACGTCCTCATCTGTAGGACGACTTACATCAAGACTAGGAAGGTGCATAATGTTCATGCCTGGTTGCGTTTGTTGGTCCAGAAAGTAATTCAATTTCGCCATGTAGGTTACGTTCTTAAAAACTGCTTGGAATATAGCCCGATTATATGCTGTGGGCCTTTTAATTTCTTTGTTTACCAGGTAGGCTACCTTCTTTAAACTGCGTTTTGTTAGACTACATATTTAGGGAGGTCTTTATAAATTTATTGTAGTCTTTATAAATATGTACATAGTTTAGCCTAACCCAGCCACTTAAGGGAGCAAGCCAGCTCAACTAGGTGTCGGTCCCAAGCCCGGATTAATGGGGAGGGTTGGCGTCAAGAAATAAAGAGACTGTATCTTCACTGCATGACTGATGTCAAAATGTGTGAAATATGTGGTTGTATAAATAAATTCATTAAAGTAGGTTAATGATTCTGTGCTGTCTAAATTGTATAGAAAATTTCTACATATAGCCAAACAAATCTCCTCCTGTTTGAAAAGGCATAGAAAAAGCAATTTAGCCACTAAAACTTTACAGTTTTTGTGAGGGACAGTCGAATTCTCTCGTTAAGTTTTTTGTGATCCTGCACCTACACTTTGCCGGCCCCAGGAGGATGGGCTCCCCCTTTGAGTTTGGTCCCTCCCAAGGTTTCTTCCTTCTTGGGAGTTTTTCCATGCTATCGGCGCCTATGGCTTACTCACTGGGGGCTTTGGGTGGGCATGATATAAAGCAAAGCATTTTCCCTTCCAGTTTCCTCCTCTGGTCCACATTGCAGGACCATCAGCCATCAGAAACAGCCCAGACAGTCTCCTTCAGCTTCTTTAGTGTCCTTGGAAGCCAAGGCAGTTTTAGATCTGAGAGGAGGTTTATCAGAAGGACACATATTACGTCGTTTGTCCTGAAATGTAACATGGGGAGGAAAAGTTAAGCGGTTTAGTCAGATTGGAGTCGTTTATTCAGCAGTGGCAGCGCCAGTGACTTAATGCTACAGGTGCTATAGGGGAGTGAGATTATTTAGAGCGGGTGCTTTAGCTTTTCAGCTTATGTAGATGGTGTATAGAAGCACACAGCACGATAAGCTACAGCATGGATAAAATATGATAAAATATGAAATTCTAACGTCTAGCTCACAGAGCCTCTATGTGTACTTTGAAGAAAAAATACACTACAAGTATGCTATAAAAACCGCAAAAATGTCTTACACAATATACAGATTTTACAGATAGTTAAAGAAAAAATGAAACCAATATTTTGGGGGTGCTGTGGGGGTACTATGGTCATTGGAGGAGGAGCTAGAGCCCCCCCCCCAAGCTTTTCCCTGGTGCTGCCACTGTTGTTCAGATTAAAAGTAACCTTGTCATTAATAAACAGTACTCTGATCAAATTTTTGCATGTACAAACACAATCAAAGTTTAACCACATGTTTAGACACAATTCACACACCTGTTACATTTCCATAATGCTAAGACTCTCTACACTTACTTCATCCACTTTCTTGTTTGGTACACAGTCAATTGATGGATGTGTAAGATTATTACCAGACCGTCTGCTGCAAACTCTACAGTTAATGAATGGCTGCAAAAACACACAGACACACAAAAACAGTATTTAAAGAGTGGTGGGCAATAAATACAGTGAGAGAAGGTGTAGTAAAGATATATCTAAAGATTTAAGGCAGAGCTGCTGGACTGCAGGGTTTAATGACACAGAACAATTTTAGAGGAAAGAGCTTCCAAAGCAGGGTCACCTTAAGGCTATATTATACAAAGCAAGTTCATCTAAAAGTATGAACAACAAATCCCGTTTAACTGAACACTGCTCTGTATTAAAATACTGTCCTCCGATCAAGCTAAGTGGTCCTGTAGTTCACTATTTAAAGAGGTAAATTTAAAGGGTAATTCACACTGCGCATCTACCCTGCTCTGACCAGATTTAATTGCCCTTTCACCACAAAACACCACACTGCCATTTAAGGCTGATTTCAACTGCCTGGTAATCCAGCCTTTAAGCCTGTAAACCTACTAAAATTTGAGAATAAGGTGATGGAACTGGCTGTTTGAGGCCACCTATCTATTTGTTACTTTATTGTTGGCTAACTTTCCTCCGCAGGGCATCAAAAAAGTTAACATGAACCTAAATTAATTTGCTAACTGATATGTCCAATGCTCACAGTCACAGTGACTCTTTACTTACCCTCTTGTCCATGAAAATACAGTCAGCCCGATGGTCTGTTGCAGTTGACTTTGGACATTTTGTTGCTCTCAAGAGAATCTCAATGTCAATGTATTCACTGCTGATCTAAATCACATAAACACGTTATATACAAAATTGCCTACAACTGTTTTAAAGGCAATATAACAAACAATAATCACCCAAAAAATGGCAAACTGTCACAGACTTGACTGCAGCAGATTCAGAGAGAAACTGTGAGAAGGTAAAATTGACCAGGGCTGAGATATACAACCATCACTTTCATTGTGAAGAGACATTAAGCATCATATGCATTGAAATTAAAACATCAAAATCAATGTGATTCTCATTAGTTCAGCTTGCAGATGATGAAAGTTTCACACTTTTGTAAACACTTTCTCAGCAGTTACCTTCGGACGGCCCTGGATGTTATAGAAATTCATGTGCTGACGGGTTCCTTGATGAGCATTTTCGACTGCGAGTTTAATGGCCGTCTTGTAGAGTGCAGGGAGACTGTGGTAATCTTGCTGGGCCTCTGTGGAGATAAGCAGAGCTCCATAAGCCAAAACCAGAACCAGCAGGCGGGTCATCTTCCTCTCAGCTTTGAAGGGAGAAGCAGGACTGAGGACACTGATCTGTGGTCCCCTTATCCAGCACGTCCAGGGGCGTGTCCTTCACCCGAAACAAACAGACCTTTGAACAACATTGGAAAACTCTTCAGGATGAATCGAGGCAGGTGGTCAAGTGGGTTTATTGTTATTTCAGCAATATACACAGTACACAGTGAAAGGAAACATTGTTCCTCCTGGACCACGGTGCAACACAAAGAAGAAAAACAGAAACAACACAAGATGACACAAGTGCGGGCAAGATAGAACTATACAGAGTGAAAGGAGCACAAACAGAGGGAGAAAGTGCAAGATAAACACAAGAGCAACAATACAATACTACAGGACAAGACAGCGCAGTCAAGAACACAGAGTGCAGCCAGAGCTAACCTGAATAGGGGCATCAAGGTTGCCAGGCAGGCAGAGAAACAGAAAATAGAGGTCTACTTCACATACAACAACCCACAGTGGGTGTGGCAGGGAATACAACACATTACAAACTTCAAAGGCAACAACACCGTCACTGTTAACAGCAACGCCCTTTTAGCAAAGGAGCTAAACAGCTTCTTTGCTCGTCTGGAGGAACACAGAGCAGACATAGCCACACTGCCCCCTCCCCCAATCTCCAGCACTCACAGACTCCCTCTGCAGGAACACCACGCGAGAAGGCACATTGCATCTCTAGGTGTGTGGAGTTTAAGACAAGGCAAGTGATGCTACGATAATATAATTCCTTGGTAAGACCCCACCTAGAATATTGTGTGCGGGTTTGGTTACCATACCTTAAGAAGGACATTGCTGCCTTGGAAAAGGTGCAACGTAGGGCAACGAGAATGATTCCTGGTCTTAGAGGAATGTCTAATGAGGAGAGGTTAGCTGAGCTGAATCTGTTTAGCCTCGAGCAAAGGAGACTAAGGGGGGACATAATCCAGGTGTTTAAGATTCTAACAGGTCTGGATGCTGTTCAGCCAAATGGCTATTTCAATGTTAGTTTAAATACCAGAACTCGTGGCCATAAGTGGAAATTAGCTGGAGAACATTTTAAAACGAATTTGATGAAGCATTTCTGTACACAGCGTGTAGTTAGAGTATGGAATAGTCTTCCTGTTATTGTAACACAAGCTAAAACCCTGGGTTCTTTTAAATCAGAGCTAGATAAGATTTTTGAGCTATTAGCTAAGTTCTCCTCAAAGGAGCTTGATGGGCCGAATGGCCTCCTCTCATTTGTAAATCTCTTTGGTTCTTATGAGTCAGCTTACAGAGATGAGGTCCAGAAACTGATAGGTTGGAGTTCAGCAAACAATTTGGCACTAAACAGCACAAAGACAAAGGAATCACTGACTTCAGGAAGGATGGAGGCGACACTGGCCTGCCTAGATGGATGGATGGATGTTTTTATTGACATTGTAAGTACAATGAGATTTAGTTTGGAACGCGCCAGCAGCTACACAGTATATTTACAATTATATAGATTGTGAGGCATAAAATAAGGTGTGAGTAATATAACATAACGACATAATATAAGTAATCATTAATTAATCATTACAGATGGTATGAGGTGTGAACCGCTAGGCTGCTATGGCATGTTTGGTATCAAACCGATGGAAAATCACTCCAGTTTCCAAATCTGGTCAGTGGTTACCACGAAAGTGAATATATCAAAAGTTACACCAGCCTAACGAAAATCATCAATACAAGGGAAATCACTCTGGTCATAAATCTCAAAAGGACTGATACAGACCCCCTTCCGAAAGCCCGCCAAATGGATGGTCAGCCATTGGTCCAGGAGTCGAATTCCTGGTCACTCCTATTCACGAACTTTACACTATAAAACCTGGCACCTCAGAACAAAGCCAGGAGAGGAGAAACAGAAGGGAGGAGAAAACAAAAGACCATCAGCACGAAGAGAGGCAGAGAACATCAGCCCAAGAGAAGAGAAGCCCACAAGAAGCCCTCCTGAAGCCTATCAGTGAAGACCCAGCTGGACAGAGAACTGCAACCAAGCCCAAGCTTCACCAGGAGAGGGAATCAGAGGGGCTCCACTCCAACAACCGCTGCAAACACCGCGCCTCCCTGAGTGCCATCACCCATCAGCTCATCAGCCTCCGCAACCAACTGCCAAGACCCCCCCCCCCCACTCTGCAACCAAGTAAACAAACTTCCTTTCATTTATAACAACCTAAACTCCTATTCACCTGCTATATTACTTTAGGACAGTATTTCCACAAATTGCTTGCTTTGCAGAACAGTATTTTCCCTTTTAAGGTTACTCATTTTAAATCTGGTCATTGCATTTTCATGATTACATTGTTTGTGTCCACTCCGTTATTTCGTGTTTATTGTTTGTTAGGTGTAATGTCTGTCTTATGTTAGTTATAGGAATAAATGCATGTCTTTTACACAACTTCAGCCTCCGTTCATTGAGTGCTCACAAGAATCCCTGCCTGTGCGATCTACGCTCTGAAACCTCAAATTCGCCTGAAATATCGCGAGACTCTCTCTCATTGGCCGTGAGGGGAGCTTCGCTACCGATCGTTTACATTACCTGGTGACGCAGCTCGTTGGACAAGCCTTCTATTCTAACCCAGGTTATTACGTGATACTGGTTATTAATGAGTTCCATTTAAGTCACACATTAACAGACTCACGGTGTTTCGCAATTGAGTTTGAGCCGACCATTCAGCATAAAAATTGGTTAATAATCACAAGGCACAAGGTTTAAACTTATTCTGAGCACACAATTTAAACTTTTTATGACCGAACGTGCAGTGAAGAAGCGCTACTGTGAACTGGTTGCAAAAGTCGCACTCATGGCAATCTGAAGGCATTTAAGCGGGATCATATGGGCTTATTATAGTTATTTTTATTTCTATTATTAGTAGTTATATTATTTTGTTTTATTTTCGGTGATTTCATTGTAGTTCTTTCGTATTAAACTGCAGTAAACTTTAACCCTATGTCTGACGAGATTCTCAGATGTAGCGCTTTGTTTCCAGGTTCAATTCGGACGAGTGTCTCCGTTTCTATATATCCTGGGAGAGATCTCTCTATTAGCGAACGGGAATACTTGTTATGAGGTTCTAACCTAAATTATGTTGCGCTTGGACATAAGACCGATAGCTTAGTTACCTATCAGGATCATACTCGTATGTGTGTGCCTGCTTTAGACAAAGCAAGTTTAACACAACTTTGCGCTGTGAGCCAAGTGTGTGTCATTTAGAAATTGGGAGTCTCCTGTGCTTGAGACCCACCGTGGTTAAGCACCATTTGCGACGAGATATAGTGCACTCACAATTTAAATCTGTCGCCGTAACGCGTGCGCCGTCTCGCTTCAGTAATTGTTTTAAGGGGTTTTATACTGTGCAAGGCACAGAAGAAGGCCACAAGCAGCATGCGCATGCATTAAATGTGTGTGTCACTCATCTAGCGTCGGCAACCGCCTAGCTATATCTTTGGTTACCTCTAGTGGTCAGGCATAGAACTACCACTCCATTTCGAAATTGCGCCTCTAGTGGCCAGGCATAGAACTACCACTCAATTTCGATATTGCGCCTCTAGTGGCCAGGCATAGAACTACCACTCCATTTTGATTTTGCGCCCCCGGTGGTCAGGCATAGAACTACCACTCCATTTCGATATTGCGCCCCCGGTGGTCAGGCATAGAACTACCACTCCAGTTCGAAATTGCGCCTCTAGTGGTCAGGCATATAACTACCACTCCATTTCGAAATCGCGCCTCTAGTGGTCAGGCATAGAACTACCACTCCATTTCGAAATTGGGCTTCTAGTGGTCAGGCATAGAACTACCACTCAATTTTGAAATTGCGCTTCTAGTGGCAAGCCATAGAAGTACTACTCCATTTCGAAATCGCGCCTCTAGTGGTCAGGCATAGAACTATCACTCCATTTCGATATTGCGCCCCCGGTGGTCAGGCATAGAACTACCACTCCATTTCGAAATTGCGCTTCTAGTGGTCAGGCATAGAACTACCACTCAATTTTGAAATTGCGCTTCTAGTGACAAGCCATAGAACTACTACTCCATTTCGAAATCGCGCCTCTAGTGGTCAGGCATAGAACTACTATTCCATTTCGTAATCGTGCCTCTAGTGGTCAGGCATAGAACTACCACTCCATTTCGAAATTGCGCTCCCGGTGGTCAGGCATAGAACTACCACTCCATTTCGATATTGCGCCCCCGGTGGTCAGGCATAGAAGTACCACTCTATTTCGATATTGCGCCCCCGGTGGTCAGGCATAGAACTACCACTCCAGTTCGAAATTGCGCCTCCAGTGGTCAGGCATAGAACTACCACTCCATTTCAAAATCGCGCCTCCATTGGTCAGGCATAGAACTACAACTCCATTTCGATATTGCGCCCCCGGTGGTCAGGCATAGAACTACCACTCCATTTCGAAATTGCGCTTCTAGTGGTCAGGCATAGAACTACCACTCAATTTTGAAATTGCGCTTCTAGTGGCAAGCCATAGCAGTGCCACTCCATTGAAATTGCACCTCTAGTGGTCCGCCATAGTAGGTTAACAACATCTGAGTTGGGTCTCTGGTGGTCAACTGCGGTGATACAACACGCATAATTGGACACACAGGTTCTTGCCTGAAAGCAGGAATCAACTTCACGGACTAAATCAGTTTGATCACAATACATTAACATCCAATTAGGTTATTGTTGCATAACTAATTGATGTTTACAATTGAATAAGAAACACAATTCATTTGGTTTGATTCCCGTTTAACCTTTTTGATTTATTTTAGGTTTTATTTCACCTTATGCTTTCATTCATTCCCTCTCCCCCAACAAGGGGACTTGCATAGAAGTTCAACCACTATTAACAACAGTAAACCAGTTACGTACACAATCCCATCAGGAAGTCGTTTGGATGTGATCAGTTGAGCCCTTCGGGTGCTGGGTGCTTACCATTCGCTCTCTGTTGGTTGAGCTTGTCTGTGGCTCTGCTGTCACTGCTTGTGATCGTACAGTTTGTCAGAACCGAAGGGGAGTTCTCAGCAATTGGATGCCCAAAAGCGTGTCAGCCCGGCTACACCCACTGACTCATTACGGGCAAGGCTGACAGGTACCTCAGGCGGTCATTACAACTTTTGAGCAGGACTTCGTTTAGGGTGAGTTCTGAGAACGGCCCTAGCTTGGACTCTCACTAGGGTGGGTGATACCTGAAGGCAATTTTGCCAGCCGATAAGCTGAGCTCCACCTGGGTTGTCTCAGTTGTGCATACAGAATACGCCCTTCCAAGTTAACATTGCTGGGGATCGGGGGAGTGGAAGCCGGACTCAGGCTTGCTTGGCTGGGAGAATGATTCCTGGTCTTAGAGGAATGTTTAATGAGGAGAGGTTAGCTGAGCTGAATCTGTTTAGCCTCGAGCAAAGGAGACTAAGGGGGGACATAATCCAGGTGTTAAATCTGGTCATTGCATTACATTTTTTTTGTATCCACTCCTTTATTTCGTGTTTATTGTTTGTTAGGTGTAATGTCTGTCTTATGTTAGTTATATCCATCCATCCATTTTCCAAACTGCTTATCCTACTGGGTCGCGGGTGGTCCGGAACCTATCCCGGAATGTGGAATGGGCACGAGGCAGGGAACAATCCAGGATGGGGGGCAGCCCATCACAGGGCACACTCACACACAAATCGTGATTATATTATTGCACTATACTATATAAATAAAAAGTAAACTTAATACCAGTTGTGGTAATAAAGTGCACAGAGAGTAAGAGAGAGTAGGGTTTCACATAAACGTATGTTCATTAGCATTTAGTATTCTGATGGCTTTGGGGTTAGAAGCTCTTATTAAATCTGGTTGTTCTGCAATGCATACTGCGGTAACGTTTACCAGAGGGCAGAAGTTCAAACATCTCATGTGCTGGGTGCGTGGGATCTTTTTTAAATATAATTATGCATATGTAGAACTAGGGATATGATCCTGTTAAGTATGATAGTTCTGTCTCATTATTGCAGGATCGACATCCATAGTAACTGTGGTGATCTATCCATTTGTGTGCATGTCTGTGTGTGTGTGTGCGAGCGGGTATACCTATCCTACCCCATAGCGTGATAAATACCTGTTTTTTTTTTCCCTTATGGGGACCACGAAACTGAAAACCAGGAAAACTCTATTTTATAAAAATCTGTGACTGCTGTGGAAAAACTAAAAATGCAAAACCTCTTTTATTTTGCTTGGTTACTTATGGTTATGGTTAGGGCAGGGTGGGGGTTAAGATTGTCATAGTTAGCGTTAGCATTTATCCAATAGAAGTCAATGAGCGGGCCCCATAAGGATAGGTATACCCTATGTGTGTGCATGTGTGTGTTTGTCCCATATTGCCTGGGCTTCAGGATACCTCATAACCCGGAACTTCATCAGAAGTAGTTAGAAAATTGATGAATGGATGGATGGATGGATGGATGGATGGATGGATGGATGGACAGATCAATAAAAGTACAGAACATCCATTTTACAAAGAACCATCAACACTAAATGTATGCACTGGTCATGCTCCTGGAAATTAAACTTTTCTGAAAAGCAGCATGTTCATAAATTAGCTGCTGTTATACCTTGGGGGAACAAATGCAGATGAAATTGTAAAACAAACTGCAGTGGCAAAACAGTTCTGGCTGCCTGTGCTGCCCTGCCTGCCCGCCCTCCTGCCCATTACGTCCTGCCTGTGCCACCCTCCTGCCTGCCCTCCTGCCTGTTTACGTCTTTCCTGTGTGCCCTGCTGCCAGTTATTCTGTATTTACATCCGGACTTAACTAATTGAACCATATAAACCATATAAATCAGGACTTTGTTAACCTGACTTCTGCCCTGTGGAGGATGGGCTCCCCCTTTCACTCTGGTTCCTCCAAAGGTTTCTTACTATGACTGAGTTTATCCTTGCCAATGTCGCTTTCTAATTTTTCAGGCTAGATCTTGCTCACTGGGACAATTGGGCAGGGACAAAGTAAAGTGCTTTGAGACAATGTAAGGCTATGAAAATGTACTATACAAAATAAAGTGAATTGACTTGAGTAATGTGGCACAAAGCAACCCTTCTTTGCCACAGGAAATGTCTGGTGCAATTTCTTTTTTAATTGTACATGTCAATTGCATAATACCCTAAACTAATTCATTATTATTTCTATTATTATCATCATCATCAGTATTTCATTAGTATTCCATGGTATTTAGATTTTTCAGGAATCAGTGTGTGTACTGTATACT
Organism: Brienomyrus brachyistius; assembly: GCF_023856365.1. NCBI lineage: Eukaryota > Metazoa > Chordata > Actinopteri > Osteoglossiformes > Mormyridae > Brienomyrus > Brienomyrus brachyistius. The sequence continues at coordinate 51,093 of NW_026042601.1, read as the reverse complement.
TTTTAATTTATTTGCACTATGTGTAGTGTCTCTGCAGCTGTATATACTTGCTGCATTATGCACAAGAACTTCCCTCAGGCATCAGTATAGTTAATCAAATGTAATATTTCTTGCTTGTTTATTAAGTTGTTTTAGGTATTTTGTGTGTTCCACTTAATTTAGTGTAATTAGTCCTAGTTGACTCAGGTTTAGTTAGATTTTTCCTTCTGTTGTTCCTCTGCATCATGCTACTGTCATAAAATTTCAATGTCTTACCTAACTTAAGAGTTTTGTGCATTGTGTTTTGGAGAGAAAGAAATCATTACTTTTTTTCTTTAGATTCATCCACTGATTCTATCACCTATGACACATTCCCCCTGAATATTTGTTTGTTTATTTATGTATTTGCTTGGGGGATGGAATTAACAAACAGAAATAACTGAATGAATCAGGGTAGTGAAAAACATTTATAAACTTATCATTTTGGTATTGGTACGATCCTGTTCTGGTTAGTTAGCCGAGGGAGTAAATCATCCGGAGTTTCATCTCTCAATCTCCTCCTACACCCACTCAGCATCACAGTATGGACTCCCCAATGCAACTGATCTGCACGTATTTGTACTCTGGGAGGAAATTGAAGCCCCCATAGGAAAAACTCAAAGCCTACAGACATATGCACAAAACCAGGGGACATGCTCAGTTCTGCAGGCCTGGAAGTGTGAGAGAAGGCTATTTATTGAGTTTCCCCTCTGCCCCTGGTAAAGATGAAACATGCACAAGTCATTAAACACACATATACTTACATGAAAGTCTGACTGATACTGGAGCTTCCAGTGCCCGTAAACCAGGTACTGGGGTACTCCATTTCCTTCTTGATAATTAGCGCCATTGAAAAAAAAAACGGTGCCTTTCCTAATATTAACTGACTCTCAGACAAATGTACTGCTTGAAGACCCTGCCACTATTCGCATTTTCCAGCAGGAGTCACAAATCTTCATTGCATTCAGTTTATTCTCAGATGAGCTCATGCATGTTTCTATGTGCATCTTTACACTTAAACAAATACAGCTAACCTCTGTTGTTATATTCCATATATATTTGTCGTGACTGGCCTTTTTTCTCAAATGATGGATTTCTGAAACTAAAACTGACAGTATTCTAAAATATTTATATTGCCACATCATCGACACATGTTCTAATATGACATAGCATTCCCCTGGACCATAGTGCGACTTAGAGACAAGATATAACATGCCCTTCACGGTAAAACACTAGATAGGTGCAACACTTAATGTCAACGTTGTCAATGTCAATGTTGACTTAATGTCAACGTTAAATTCATGGATTCGCAAATTAAGTAACACGGTTACAGTACAAAAACGAGCAGAGCTGTGTATGGCATGACTATCTCGCGGCGGCGACAAAATATGCTTATCCTTCTAATTATTCAGAAGAAAATATATTTGCAAGCACAGCCGTTCACGGCTTCCGTACAAAAAGCTGTCACTACGCTACAGGAAGAATACACGACCAATATAGGATTTACACAAGTCTGCTTCTTTTGTTTTATTTAGTAACAACTTTCACAAAAATTGACAGCAATACTGCTAAAAGTGCAGATCTGTTGCCAAATTAAATAAACAAAGAAATTAATCATAAAAATATTCAAAGTATATACAGCCAGGGGCGCCGCTAGCAATTTTGGGCCCTATGACAAAATATGAGGTTGGGCCCCCCTACCACACCCATTCAGATCTCTGGGGGCCCCTAAAGGGCGTGGGCCCTTAGAATTGTCCCAACTTTCCCCCCCTTAGCGGCGCCCCTGTATACAGCTAACCATTTCCAATCGAAAAGTACATACAAGTCTCCAATATAAGTTATACAATGGAGCGCAGATAAAACTTTTAAATAGTAATTAACCAAACTATATAAAGAATACAAGTTTGAATACAGGTAATTTGTATAAATTTTACTGTGTTCAGACTGAAAAATCAGCACCAGCCTTACACACATTGCAGTTCTGCTTTTTTCTTCTTTTAGCATAATTACCCGTTTCACGTTCACGAGGCAGAAGATCCCTGCAAATGTGAAAATTCACAAGTAACAGGCACCATTAACCTCAAGCCATAACAGTCTGCTAGCCTGAACAATAGCAAACTCTATGTATTACCAATTATTACGCAGGTTGTCACTTTATCAAATCATGACTGTTACTAAGAAGTGGGAGTGAAACGCGTGTCACGAGATCTCGCGATATTACAACATGACGAGATTTCTCGTTGGAGCGAAAAGCCGTTTCACGAATGCGCTGCAAATGAGCTGCTGTAAATATGTCGGCATCTGACTAAATTACTATAGTAGATACCCCAGACACTTTTGAATCTTTTGTGTGTCAGCATTTCGGGTGCCCGGCGGAAAATATAAATGGCGAAAGGGAGACAGACAAAACACGAACCATCTGTAAGGACTGTAGAAAGCTAATGCCGCACACAGCGGCTAATGCTACTACTAACTACTATGCAAAGCCATTTGCAGCACCATCATAGCTCTTTATTTAAATTCACTGCACCGGTGAAGAAAACATTTTTTAAAAAATGTTATGTTTATTATTGGGTGCTTTCCACTTCATGCACCCACATACAGCGCTAGCTTAAAGCAATGCATTCTGGTCCTGACGCAATGCATCATGGTTATATTTTTTATCGCCCGTTGCATTACGTCACCATGTCACATGGTACCAAAACTCCGCGAGAGCAAGACACATCAGGCAGCACCTCTTAGCAGGCTGCACAGGCTGGATCCGCCTCCATTACGACACAACTTTGCCCTTATTGGCTTAAGATTTTAGTTACATACATGACGTTTGTATATCTGCTATTTCTCCCGAGAAGCAGGTAAAGCGGTAACTGCTTTTCAATTAATTTACTTGGTAAAATTAAATTTAAATAAATGATATGAATATTGTAATAGTACTCGTGAGCTTTGTTTGTTGTTAGTTACTATAATGTTGCGCTGCTTTATTTGTTTAATCGTCTTGTCTGTGAAGACATTCAAGTTAATCAAATAAGAACTGCACTGTACACTGTACATGACCATAAAAACTTTGAATCCTTGAAATAAATGTTTTTGATCTTTTCCTTGGCAGTTATCTTTTTACACAGGGCCTCTATGTACACAATAGTTATTTTTTTCACGACTAACAGTATGGATCAGGAGTTGGTTATTGTAAAAGAAGTAATGTGCATGCAGGTGATATTTGTATAGATTTATATTTACCCCTAGGTGATAAGTTTGACAGTCATTTCTTTTACCGTTTGGCCTCTCGGTTGAACATAATAGTGGCGCGAGCAGCTCCACTTGGTTTTTTAAAAATACTCAGCCATGAACTTTTGGTGAACTCAGGTGAATCCCTTCCTTCAGTAGTAAACCTTGGTAGTTTCAGCCGTTTACACATTGTCTCACTAAAAGGTTGATAATATATTTGTCCTTTTACATAGTGATAAAATATACGCGATAAAAATGTGAATATTCATAGATTCAGGACTAACAAAGTAGCTAACAGAAACTCAGACTAACAAAAGGTGCAAATACATACTCAGTTGGTTCCATTGTGTTGATTACATTATAATGTTTACATTGTAATGATTATATCATGGATATTTGGCATACTTTTTATAAAATCGTAATTCTTATATTCTGCGTTATATAGTGCTAAATAATATTCCATAGATGGATGGACTTTATTAATCCCCGTGGGGAAATTGTGTTTTTTATGTCTCCCTCAACTTACTCTTTGTGGAGTAAGTTGTCCGCGAAGTGCAGCTACCTGTTGGGGCGCCCAGGGAGCTGGGGGTTAAGGGCCTTGCTCAAGGACCCACAGACGTGCTGAGGCTGGGTTAGTTTCAACTGGTGACCTCATTACAGGCACAAGGACTGACCCCTGCCCCCCAACTGTGTATGAGTAGCATTTATGCTGTTTCTTGAGTGTGAGCTAGTACATAAACCAGCTAGTGCTCACCATTGCAAAAATACTCTAGCTTTCTGTCATACACATTTTTTTATTTTCTTACATTGTCCGTTTTTGTTCATAGTCTGTAATATTCTGAATAACGACAATGTAGAGGAAAAACAGATTAAATTCTCCTTGTTTGTAATTTCCCCATGTAATCCACTGCCTTGTGGTAAGAGGTGCAAAAGTCAGACGCGTTGAATGATGAGGATACGATATTGAGTTTAGTTCTTGAGAGGATTTATTCATATGATATTTTAACACACAGTACTTTGAACTGGTTTGTTTGGCGCAAAAGGGCCGATATGCAGACACCATCACACATGGCAAATACGGTCAATGACTGTTTCACTTTGCACCTTCAGCCCTGAGCCGCGTAATCTCAGCACCTTTAATAACAACCATTGCTGCCTCCTACAGGTGGGAATACACTTAGACAATAGTAAATATCACTAAGGCAGGCAAGTACCTCTCGTTTCAAGTGTTGCAATACTATATAACATTATATTATAAACAATAAATACGAATAAATAAAAACATTAAACAAATAAACATAATCAATAATATTCATGAATAATTATGCTTAATATACAAATAAAAGAATAGCTCCTGCAGATGATTTCAGATAACTACTGGAACAATGAGTTCTGGAGGGGAGCAAGCTCTGTTACATGCTATAGAAATGTTGATCTGATTCCTTTCATTATCAGATTGTTACCACTGTTAAAAACCACAGATATTGTATTCTGATTGTATGCATTTCCTTATTAGGGCATGTCAGTTACTTCTGTTAAAAAATCCGTTTATTCTGACGTCGTAAATTTCCTGATCAGAGTTTACCCTCTTTAAAGTGATGGAGGTCCACTTGTGCCAAAGATACATCGATATGCATATGAGATTTCGTTTGTGCCAAAAATATGTAAATAGCACACAGTCCATGTCGACTGAGCATGTGACAAAGAATTTTTCTGTGACAATTCTATTTTGTCAATGAGTTTGTCTGTGGAGCCCCTGAAGGGACCTAATGGTGTCCGCTAATTAGATACCCAGAAATAAACTGTGTGGCTCCTGCCCAAGCATTGCTGCCCAAACAGCAGCTTCCTCCTTATGCCACCGAGGGAGGAGTAGCCAGTGGTTCCCCTGCCCCTTCCCCTCTCCCCCCTGCAGACGAGGATCATAACCATTCAGCACCCGACTCTACCTCCTTCTCGGTGAAGAAGTGCCGTGGCGAAACGCTCAGGCAGCAGGACGAGGTAGCAGAAATTCTTGCCCCTATGTTGGTATGTCCAAATCCTCAAGGGGGAGATAAGGTTTGCTCATCTGACACTGTAGATGAAGGAGTTGAACATAAGAACATAAGAACTATACAAACGAGACGAGGCCATTCGGCCCATCAAGCTCGCTTGGGGAGAACTAAACTAATAGCTCAGAGTCGTTAAAATCTTATCTAGCTCTGATTTAAAGGAACCCAAGGATTCAGCTTGCACTACATTATCAGGAAGACTATTCCATACTCTACACGCTGCGTAAAGAAGTGCTTCCTTAAATCCAGCTTGAAATGTTCTCCCGCTAATTTCCACCTATGGCCACGAGTTCGTGTATTTAAACTAATGCTGAAGTAACTATTTGGTTGAACAGCATCCAAACCTGTTAGAATCTTATATACCTGGATCATGTCCCCCCTCAATCTCCTTTGCTTGAGACTGAACAGATTTAGCTCAAGTAACCGTTCCTCGTATGACATTCCTCTAAGACCAGGAATCATTTTTGTGGCCCTACGCTGCACCTTTTCTAAGGCCACAATGTCCTTTTTAAGATATGGTGACCAAACCTGCACACAATATTCTAGGTGAGGTCTCACCAAGGAATTGTATAATCTTAGCATTACCTCCCTTGACTTAAACTCCACACACCTGGAGATATACCCCAACATCCTATTGGCCTTTTTTATTGCTTCCCCACACTGGCGAGAATGGGACATGGAAGCATCAACATACACACCAAGGTCTTTCTCATGATCAGCTACCTTTATTTCAGTGACACCCATGAAATACCTGTACTTTATATTTCTGCTCCCTAGATGGAGTACCTTATATTTATCGACGTTAAATTTCATCTGCCAGGTATCGGCCCAGTCACTAATTAAATCAAGATCCCGCTGTAGCTGCTGAGCCACTAATTCAGTATCTGCTACACCACCCACCTTGGTGTCATCTGCAAATTTCACCAGTTTACTGTATATATTGGTATCCATATCATTTATGTAAATTAGGAACAATAGTGGTCCTAAAATCGAACCCTGCGGTACCCCACTATGAACGCAAGCCCACTGTGAGTTGAAGGACATTGCCAGTGACCTGCTGGACCCCAGGCAGAACAGGCCTCACCATGCGACAGCCCTTCAGAGACTGGTCCTCCTGCGCATGGACTGGGGCATGATGCATCAGTTTAAACAGGAGCCTGGTAAATCCTGCGAGTGCTACACCAAGCGACTGATGGCAGCATTCTCCAACTACAGTGGGATGGACTCCACAACGGACCGAGAGTGTATGTGATGTAAAATACACTAAGATAGGTAAAAACTCTTTTGTGGACTAAGTAAAACAAACATTTTATGTTCTAGTTTTCTTAAAACTACTGAAACAAATAATTGGCTACACTGCAGTTCCGCTGTTTTGTTTGGCACCCCTGCATGTCGTGCATTGTGTGGAAAAAACCTGAAGGCTGAGGAATGTTACGTAACACAGCTAGAATGTAAAAACTCTCTCTGGTGTAATTCACTGCATAAAACCAATGGTGTTAAGTGTGATGTCTTCTTCATAACACTCCCTGATGTTTGTGTCCGTGACCATGAGATAGGGTGGGCTTCTTTTCTTCCTTCCTTTGACTAGTATTCCTCCTAAATTGTTCATCTGTATTTGCTGCATTGGTACTTGATGTGCGTGTGCCTTGTGTCACGATCGCCATTTAACGGGAGCGGCGGACGGGCAGGAAACAGGCAAGGCAGGCAGGATACGGGGATTTATTAGGAACACGGGGTGCAGGAAACATCTCACGCAGACGGACTTCAATGACGGACACTGAACTCTAGTAAGACATGAACTCAAATAGACAGGACTGATTGAAAATAATCGGACACAGCTGGGTACGATCAGGGAAGCACACGTGGATAATCAGGGGGCGTGGCACACACGGTGGTCAGACTGTCCGGGACCTCCTCGGGGACTAGGGCAGGAAAGTCTGGAGCTGGGTCAGGGACAGGAGTGGGGCCAGGAACAAGAGCCCCAGGGGGCACAGTCATTTGAGGCGGAGGGAGCGCCTCGGGCGTGGGCTCTGGGGCCGCAGGGGGCAGCGGAGGCGGCTGCTCAGGAGCTACGGGCAAAGCAGGCGGCGGCTGCTCGGGCTCTGGGGCCGCAGGGGGCAGCGGAGGCGGCTGCTCGGGCTGCGCAGGAGCTATGGGCGACGAAGGCAACTGCTCAGACGCTGTAGCAGGAACCCAGGACTTTATGCTCAGCCCACTGCTGTTAACTCCGATGACTCACAACTGAGCAGCAATGCACATTTCGAATTCCATCATCAACATCAGGCAGATGACAAGACTGTTGTGGGTCTCATCAATAAAAACGGTGACTCAGCATACAAAGAGGAAGTGTGATGACTATCGGACTGCTGCAGAGCCAACAACCTGTCTCTGAATGTTGACCAAAGAGATGGTTGTTGACGTTAGAAGAACACAAAACACAGAGTGACCACTCTCTGCTGCACATCGATGGCTCATCTGTGGAGATCGTAGAGAGTACCAGATTCCTTGTTGTCCATCTGGCGGAGAATCTCACCAGGTCCTTCAACATCAGCTCCATAGTAAGGAAAGCACAGCAGCACCTCTACTCTCCACGGAAGCTCAGAAAAGCCCATCTCCCATTCTCACACTCTATTGGGGAACTGTTGAAAGCACCCTGAGCAGCTGCATCACGGTCTGCTTTGAGAACTGTGTCGCCTCAGATCACAAGTCCCTACAACAGATAGTGATGACAGGTGAGAAAATCATTGGGAGTATCGTGTTAGAGAAATATGTACTTTTTTTATCATCATTTTGCTAGACGCTTAGAAACAACACCCTGCCGCAGCTTGATCTTAATTGAGCAATAACACGTCTCAAGAACTGTCGCTTGAATATTTCCACCCCATATATGGTGACAAACAATGTTCAATGTCAGTTGCATATCCTGTTTGTGTACCTCAATAAAAGACACTGCGAGGGGAGTTACTCTTTCGAAGTTGGCTGAGTTCGACTGAGAGGCTGACACCTCGAGGTCAGGACCGGGCTTCCCTTTGTAAGGAAAAGTGGTAAAAATGTCCCAAGGTTCTTGGTTGATCATTTGAATGCAGACAATGTTAGGAATTTATGATCATGGGGGAAGCCAGGGAGAGAATGGGGGTTCCAGTTGGCACCACTATGGTGATAAGGATAAGATAAGGTGATAAGAATTGAATTACAATGATCATAAAAGTCTCCACCCTGTCCTGTCCCGTCCCTGTCTCAGGATCCTCACACTCCAGGGGGTCACTCTTTATATGTAAATTCACTCACAACACCTACACACAACACCTTGGTGGGGAGGGCCTTTTTGGGTATAAAGGGGGGTGAAGAACTGTCTTCAATTTGTATCTGAGCTGCCTTTCAGTACCCGGTGTGTCTCTACACTGTATTACATTGTATTATTTTTGCTGTTCAATAAACCATCATTTTGCTGAAACTGCGGAGACTCTGCAAGTGGATTCCCTACACCTTGCAGCAAGTAAAACGTCATCACAGCTGTCTGTGTTGTTCTGTGTTCAGAGACTGGTTTGTTTCCAGCGCATCTTCAGAAGAAGATAACCCTAACATATCTCTCCCCTCCATCACAGATATTCACACCACACACTGCATCCGCAAAGCCACCACCATTGTGGATGACCCCACCCACCCCTCACATTATCGTTTCACCCTCCTGCCTTCTGGAAATAGGTCCCGGAGCATTCGGGCCTTCACAGCCAGACTCAAACAGCTTTATCCCCCATGCCGTCAGACTACTGAACTCTCAGGGACTAATCTGATACCACACACACATACACTCATTAACACACTTTATTATTTAACTACTATTTTTTATCTTATTGTCGCCATGTTTACAGTTACTTTTATTTATTTTTATTGCTACCTCATTGGACAACCAAACTGCGCCTTCTCAGTACTGGGTTTACTGTGCTGTTTGTGCTCGTTGGTGTCAGTTGTCCTCTCTTTTTGCACTGTCCTGCAATGTTTGCACAGTTTTTGCTCATTATGCACCATACAGTATGTTGCTAGGTTGGTATGTGTTAGTCTTCTGTTAATTTAAGTAGCACCTTGGTCCGAGGGAAACAGTTTCTTTTGTAACTGTACTATACTCAACTGTGTAAAGTTAAAAATAACATTAAAGACCTACTTGACTTTTACTGAACAGGTGCTAAAGTGAAATTACTTGCTTCTGGGAAAGAACTCCAGCTGAAATTCTGTACAACAATTATGGGAGACATATGGGAAGGACGCGGTGTCAGACCTGCCCCAGTGGGACGAATGTGGTTTTCCTAGTAACAGCAGCTTCAGTCCCAATCAGATAAGCCAGATGCATCTGAAATTAGAGGAACGGGATCAGACTGGTTGCTCAGGGACTAATGTGGTAGAACTAAAACAGAGACAAATTGGACGGTGTTTCAATTGTGGGAAAATGAGACAAAGCAGGCAGAGGAGATGCGGGTGGCAAAGAAGCATGAGATAAGGAATGCAGAGAATGTGGATGAGGGTGAGACTCCTGTGAAAACTGTGTATTGAAAATTAGGGCCATAGTATTGTCATCCATCCTGTCAGGGTATGGAAATACACTGAGGGTAAATGGCCTAATGCAGGAAGTGTCTTAATCCTATAACATCCAGCTGATTCAGGCTGTGGGGGACAGTGTAGTACTGCACTCTTCTGGCTGGGACCTTGAATAAATGAATGAATGTTACATTTATACAGCCCTTTTCTAAGATACACAAAGAGCTTTACAGAAGCACTGGGGAGCCACTTCAACCCAAACGTGAGGCAGCAGGAGAGGGGGCCCAGGCAGAGAGAACAGCCAACAAGACGGGTGCTTCCACAGACAGGACGGGGGCCCCGGCAGACCAACGCTGACGACTCCTGGGACCAAGTCAACAGAGCAGCTGTCGTCATTGTGACTCACCCTCATACATCCATCCATTGTCTAAACCGCTTATGCTACTGGGTCGCGGGGGGTCCAGAGCCTATCCTGGAAGGATCTGTGCACGAGGCAGGGAACAACCCAGGACGGGGGGGCAGCTCATTGCAAGGCACATTCACACACCATTCACACACACATGCACTCCTACGGCCAATTTAGCAAGAGAGAACATGCAAACTCCCCACACATGTGACCCAGGCGGAGACTCGAACCTGAGTCCCAGTGGTGGGAGGTAACAGTGCTAATCACTGCACCACCAAGCAGCCCCACCCTCATACATGATTTCTGATTCTTGATTTTAATCCCCTTTTCTGTTTTTGGCAACATATAAAGTGCTGTGAATGTCACTGTCAGATTGTCATATCATCCTCCAGTTGTCCCTTGTCACCCTGGATGCACATTGAGTGTTTGCTAAATATTTTATCTTGTAGTGTTCCTGATTTTTTCCTGTGTTTTAATTTGCAATTCTCAAATTTCATGACTGGCATCCGTGGGGACGATTAATTAAACCTGTTAACTCTGCACTTCAATTTCAAACTGTTGGTAACATGTGTACATATTTTTGTCTGATCTTTTCACCACCAGGTGGCGATATAGCAACTCCAGAGTTATTGATGGCTAGAACAAAAAAAACACAGTAACACAGAGGTGTAGCTAAAAATTCTGGGCCCCTGACAGAATGTCACCTTGCGCCCTCTGTCGAATTTTACATTCTGTGAAAGAGATTTGTTGAGCCATCTTCCAATGTAATCCAATCCAGCTCTTTATTTGAAAAGCACTTTAAACAACCTTATGGACCAAAGTGCTGCACAAAGGAATAAATAAAAACATTCACACACTTAAAAACGAAGTAAAAGAAATTTAATAAAAACCAAAACATTCAATGTGAGTAAAAGGCCATTAATAAAAATTTAAAAAAATCTATTAATTAATAAAGAAAAGGCTAAGATTAAAATAAGATTTACTATTAAAATTAACATCTCACAATGTGTCAAAGGTGAAGGAGAAGAGATTAGAAGAGATTTAAAAACGGACAGAGGGGATTCCTCTCTAATGTGAAAAGGCAAGTCATTCCACATTTTAGGAGCTGCGACTGCAAAGGCTCGATCCCCTCTAAGCTCACGCTGAGTCTTAGGAACCGTCAGGAACAGCTGATCAGCTGACCTGAGAGAGCGGGTGGGGGTGTAAGGGTGAAGCAGCTCACACAGGTCAGATGGAGCAAGACCACTGAGGGCTTTAAAAGCAAATAACAGAATTTTAAAATGAATCCTAAAATGTACGGGCAGCCAGTGGAGTGAGGCTAAAATGGGGGAGACATGCTCATATTTCCATGTGCGGCAGCATTTTGAACCTTCTGGAGGTGAACAATAGTGGAGCCTCTAACCCCAACATAGAGGGCGTTACAGTGGTCCAAACTAGTAGTGACAAAAGAGTGGATTACTGTCTCAAAGTGCTGCCTAGAAAGAATTGGCTTTATTTTGGCCAACTGCCTCAATTGTAAAAAGCTTGACTTGACAACTAACCTTATCTGAGTGTCAAACTTAAGGTTGGTGTCGACTTTAACCCCTAGGTGTGTGATGACTGGTTTACAATATTGTTCCAAGGAACCTAAAATTACAGTGGAGGTCAGAGGAGTGGAGTTACCAAAAACCAACACTTCTGTCCATTACCTCCCCACTTCCTTGTTAGTTACAATATTTGTTCTGCATTACTGTACACTGTAAACCCAAATGCTCAAAATAATCAAAATTATTAAGTAGCATAAACTTAATTTTCTGAAACAGTTCTACTAACCTAAATATTTTGAGTTCATGTGACTTTTTTATAGTTTTTGAGTGAATTAAACTGATTATTTTTAATTAACTGAAACAATGTGCTTATTAAGTAAGTGCCACTTAGGTGTATAATTTAGCTGTACTTATTTCTTTTTGTTTCAACATTGTATGTGTACTTGCGTGTGTGTGTGTGTGTGTGTGTGTGTAACCAATTGTCATTTTTTATTAAATTATATGTATTTAAATAAGTTAATATTTAAAAATACTTAATTTTCCTAATAATGGTTGGGTCTTCATAAATTCAGCTGTAAAAGATTTTAGCAAGAAAAATATTAAATTCACTCTAAGTACTAATTTTAAACGAAAAAATATGTTTGATTAAAAAAGTTACGACTCGGTTTACGTAAGGGTCATCATTTTATTGGCTTACGAGGTTCCCTTGCCCCAAGGTCAAAGGTCACGTGCAACACGTGGATAAGTTACTTTGGCGCCACAAAAGACTGCAGTGCAGTGCAGTGAGGAGGATGTAAGCTTCAAGCTATCGGCAGTTATCAGCAACGTCGGTGTCACGGTAAGTGTTAAATGTGTTTTTAAACAGGGGTTTATCTAGTGAACAGTTACAGCAGTTTAATCAAGACAAAACTTTAAACAGCGTTCGTCAGTTACGTATATTTACATTCAAAAGTCATGGATGTCTAGCAAGGAACAACTGATAAAATAGGCTTAATAAAAAACAATGAACGACAAAGCATAACACATCAGCTAACTTACATAATTTTTCAAACGGACCATAGTCTATAATTCTGCGTGTACGATTTAGCCAAACGTTACATTTGTTTTAAAGACATTAGACGCTGAAATTATGTCCACGCGTGATACGCGATTAAAAAAAACATCCATTGCTAATTTTGGGTGGTGTCCACAAAACTAGATAACTAAAAATATACTTTTCCCAATGTGTTGACGTGCCACTGATACGCAAACTAGGGAGCTGGAGAGCATGTGCCATGGGCGTCGCTAGGCCATTTTTCGGAGGGCTTTAGTCCCCCTAACATTTGTACTCAGCCCCCCTAAAAATTCTCCTTAAGGCCACTTAAAAAAAAAAATAAAAATTGGTTCTCGTCCCCTCTCGACCCGCCGAAATGCCTCCGACCCCAATTTTTTTTATTTCGTTAAAATCGCATGGAAAATACCCAAGAATGACGAAATTTGAATTTCCCGCGCATTCCACATCGACGATTGATCCACATTGTGTAATCCTAGTCTTGGAATGGTTTCATGAACCTAAATTTGTCTCTACCTGAGATGGGCTGGTGCAAAGATTTAAATCTGGGGAAGTGATGTGGTACATGTTCTTTACTTGTTTGTAGAGTTGCATTTCCTTGTTCAACCATTCAGGTTCCTGTATTTTGTAAATTCCTCGTGTTTTAACATGTTTTAATACACTTTCTTTCTAGATATATATTTTAAAATCTTGGTTGTTCATTTAGAATGGGAATGACAAACAGAATATTGGTTTCAAATAGTATCATTTTTATATTCACGAATGAAACATCAGCATAAAGTATCGAAATCCATAGTTGGGAATGAGATACACATGGATCAAGGAATTCTTGTATTTTCTTACATTTAATATATTTGAAACGCAACAAACTGGAAGAACTGAGGAAGCGTACTAAGTAGGTCTGCTCTCTTCGGTATGTATTTTCAAATATGTATTTTCTTACATATTTGAAAGTCCAAACAGTCAATCAAAATTTTGTAAAAAAAAAAAAAAATCCCGCCCACCCTACCCACCCCCTCCAAAAAAAGGGCGAGAACCAATTTTTTTTTTAAGTGGCCTAAACTTGACACAAATTGCTGGTCGCCCATCGTCCCCGTTAAATTTGATATGAAAGTTAATTAAATAATTAAACTATTTTGATTGAGCTATACACTTTCTAACATTAATTTTGTTTTTCTTTCAGGTTGTTGGCTACAGTATGATTTGGCAATGTAAGTTGTGCTCAGCTTCTTTTACTGACAGATTGCAAATATTTAAGCACTACAGACTGCAGCACAGCCACTTTTCCAGTGTAAGCCCCCTTCCATGCATCTATAATTATTGCATGTGTACATTTAAGACACTTAATAGTCTTAGAACTCATTTGTCAAGATGTCATACTCGCCAATTTGGTAGTAGTGCAGAACACTCTCAGCAGGCTCTGTTATTTAAATGCCCTTTATGCCCATTTCAGCAGCAATTTTCTGAATCTGTTCTTTTCTGCCATCTTAGAAGGCATTTAAGAAATCATGAAACAGTGGCTTGCCCATATAAGGATTGTAGCTTTACCACAAATGTATACTCTTCATTCAATTCTCATAAAAGTAGATCACACCAAGCAAGCGTTTCATCAGACTTTCAAAATGACATTGTCAGTGATGTTGGTCAAGCCAGTATTCCTGCAGTTGATGGTGATTTATATGAAGAACCTCCAAGCACAGATGAGGATCCAGTGGGGATTGATGGTCAGTGTGACACTGACGTACTAAAAAAACATCTTAGAATTAATTTATCTTCCTTATTTTTGAAGATGCAGGCAATCCTACATGTCTCAAACACAGCTACCCAAGAAATAGTGGAGCATTTAAATCAGGTCTGCTTCTTATCTCGGCCTTTGATCAAGGAGGCAATTAGAGATATATTGCAGAAAAATGGTTGCAATGTGGCAGAATCTGCACTGGATGAAGTTGTAAGTGCTGTTATGGATTCCAATGTTATATTTACTAGTACTTCTAAAGGTGCAGAGTTATCCACATCCAAGCGCAGAAAAGTCTTTTTCGAGCACAACTATCCATGTGTAATGCCAGTCGAGTATCAGCTGGAGCAACGTGGACATACCACAATGTATGTTCCTATTCTTCAAATGATTCAGGAGTTGTTTAAAAACACAGACATTCTAAAAATGATTACTGATCCAAATACCAATTCTGGTCAATATGCCTCATGCTACAATGGCTCATATTTCCTTGAAAATGAATTATTTTCAACAGGTGATCTCATTTTACCACTCCAGTTATATATTGATGAGCTTGAAATTGCCAACCCACTTGGCACATCACGTAAAATTCACAAACTTTGTGCTGTATACTGGGCACTTGCCAATATGTCACCAAAATACAGGTCAGCATTACACAATATACAGCTAGCAATGCTTGCAAAAGTGACAGACCTCCAGAGGCATGGGTATGCAGCTGTACTTGCTCCATTATTACATGATGTTCATATTCTTGAACAGGATGGTGTTTTTATTGAACGACTTGGTCGCAATGTCAAAGGCACCATCTTTTGTGTGTCTGCTGACAATCTAGCTGCCCATGGATTAGGTGGCTTTGTGGAGTCATTTAAAGCAGGCTATGTTTGCAGATTCTGCTTGGCCACAAGAGAACAGTTTCCAGCAACTGAAGCCAGGCAGTTTTCTCAAAGAACCAAAGATAGCCATGACCTTCATGTACAAAACATTCAGGAAAATGACGCTTCCTCCAACCACTTTGGTGTTAAAACAAGTTGTGTCTTGCGTGACTCCCTGGATTACTTTCATCCAGTCACAGGCTTTCCTCCAGATGTCCTGCATGATCTTCTAGAAGGCATAGTTCCTGTGGAGATTTCTCTCTGCATTAAGACCTTGATCCAGATGAAGTACTTCACTTTAGAGTATTTGAACCAAAAGATTGCATCATTCCCATATCAACATGCTGATAAAGTGGATAGGCCTCAACCAATTCCCAAAACATTTCTGTCTCGAGGAACGATAGGAGGGAATGGTCATGAAAATGCTACTCTGCTCCGACTGCTTCCATTGCTTGTAGGCAGTGTTGTACCAGAAGGTAATGGTGCATGGACAGTTTTGATGGAACTGAAAGAGGTAGTGCAGTTAGCATTATGCCCATCATTTTCTGATGAAACCTTAGACTATTTTCAGTCCAAAATCAGCGATCATAAGCAAGTACTGCTGAAGACATTCCCAGAGTTTAGCCTTCGTCCTAAGCATCACTATGTGGAGCATTACCCCACCATGATCAAGTGCTATGGGCCCCTGGTGCATGTTTGGACAATGCGATTTGAGGCCAAACACCGTTTTTTTAAACGAGTGGTGCATGACGCTCAAAACTTCAAAAATATTTTGAAGACAATGGCAGTCAGACACCAACACATGATGGCATACCATCTTGCTGCCCCATCATTTTTCAAGCCAGAAACACAAGCATCCAGGGTTGACTCTGTTCTGGTTTCAGCTCTACCAGAAGTAGCTCAGCTACACATTAGAACACTAACAACTAGTGACACAATATACCAGACATCAAAGGTTACCATTGATGGCACACACTATGTCTGTGAAATGTTTTTGTCTGTCGGAGACAGTGGTGGACTACCTAGGTTCTGCAGAGTAGAGCACATCTACCTTGTCAATAGCACTGTTTCATTCCTTTGTTCTAATTATGATTGCTGGTATTTAGAACATCTTGGATCCTATGAGCTGTCACCTTCCCAGACAAGTCTGTCAATCCACCTGAAGTCTGATCTCAACGATTCAGTCCCGCTCTCTGCATACGAGGTAGAAGGCTTGCTTCTGTTAACACCCAAGAGATTCATACAAATAAAACAGAACTGAGTCTAGCCAGTGGTGAGTAGTTTTTATTGAATTAATTACTATATTTGTATTACTGTTTATCTAGCAGCATATAATCTGTATATTTTAATAACCATTTATGCATGCCAATCTTTTGCTTTCCATTAGCATAATGGCAGATCTATCCCCACAACCCATGGTCCTTCGTGTTGTTGAACCAGACCGGGCTAGAAAATTAAAACTCTGTTCACGACCAGCCTCTATTGATGCACTGATTGCTGTTATAAAAGAACAGCTGGAAATAGACCTTGACTTCAGTTTAAAATATGAAGACCCCGACTTTGATGGAAAACTTACATCCCTCTCTGACATTGATGAGTTGCCACAGAAAGCGGTTGTGCATGTGTCTTTTGAGCAAGATTCCAGCTCTGTTGCCTCAACAGAAACAATCTCAAGTGTATCATCCTCAGAACGTGGGAGAAGATGGCCTTCAGTTTTTTTTTCAATTCCCACATTTTCTTTGGATGTTGAATTGAAACTTCGGGAAGGTAATACTGAATTTGAGAAGAACAACAAGTATCTTCAGTTAACAAGAGATGTAAAACATGACATTTTAGAAAAGCTAGCATCTGAGATGTATGGCTACAAGGCTTATCCCAGTGATAAGGAGATAGCAATGGTAGCTGAGGCTCTTGTGTTAAAATATCCTTGCTTGAAGGAAGCAGGATCTGAAACTGGCTGGAATGGATGGAAGAACAGCCTAAAGTTTAAGATGGGCAACTATAGGAGCAAGATGAGAAGGGCTGGATGTTCAGAGATCACAGTGAATGCTGGAAAAAGAAGTAGAATGAATCCTGACAATGAATCTTCACATTCAAATATTAAAAGACCCAAACGAGCGGAGGTAAACTTTCTGCCCAACTTTCCCCAAGGAGAAAATCCCTCAACCCTTGAACAGCTGAGGCAGAAAGTTGTTGATGAAATGAAGAAAGCTGAGAAGAACTTGCCGCTTATAAAAAAGATGATGCAAACCACATTTGCCCTGCGGCGACAAACCATAGTAAAGACATGCCCACCAGTGAAAGAGCTCATGGAACTCTGGCCTGCACTCAAAATGGAATCTGAGGTAATGTAGTAGCACTTTTTCCTGTTATTTCTTTTTTTGACAACATATACCACATTCAGGGGCTGTTTTCTGCCTTATGGATGGGTAGTGTATTTGCCAGATTCACATAGTTAATATGGCTGTGTTGTCTGTCTGTCTTTGTTTTAAAATGTAGGTGTATGCAGAGTTCCAACGGATTACAAACCAGAACCTGCCCAACACATTCTACTCTGAGCTTGACCGACATCTTCCTAGACTGATGACCCTGTTCAGACAGAAGGCAAGCAGAACCGGGAAGACGTCAGACGCTTTGACTGAAATCCTGAAAATCCATGATGAACAGGTAAAAATATTGTTATACCTATTTTATGGGTCTATTTCTTAAAGAGGAACATTGGAAAACATTTGAAAAGTTTGATGATTCAAATGAGCTTTCAATACAACAACTTGTCCAGGTTTTTTGGTATGTGTCTGATTTTGTATATCTGATTGTTGTCACGGGAAGGCTCGGGTGGACAGGCGATCGTGCGGGCGGTGGTTCAGAAAACCAGGCAGACGAGCAGGATCGGGGTAATCGGGGTTTATTCGGGACAAGGAGACACGGGAGGCGAGGGACCACCAACACCATGTGCACAGATCACGTAATGACGGACAACGATCACAGGCAAGACTCAGACTTAAATACACAGGACTGATCACAGTAATCGGACATAGGTGGAAACAATCAGGGAAACACACGTTGGCAAGCAGGGGGGCGTGGCACACATGAGGAGCCGACGAGCAGGGCATGACAGAACCCCCCCCCAAAGGCGCGCTTCACCGGGCGCGCCAGGGAGGAGGCGACAGACGGAACACGGGAACCCGGACCTGGAACCAAACGGAACAATCACCGAAGCACAGGAAACAAAACTGAGACGCAGAACACGGCAAGGGACAAGACGTAAGACAGGACCTGACAAAGGGTAGGGAACGCAGAGAGACAGACTAGAAAGGGCGGAACAGAGGGAACGGGCGGAACAAAAGGAACGGGAGTGACGGGAGGGAACGACGGGAAACCAGGAACCGAGCGGGGCAGAACAAAGGGACCAGGAACAGAGGACGGCGGGACAAAGGCAGGAGGCGGAACAAAGACAGGTGGGATAGGGGCAGGAAAGGGAGAGAAGGAGGGGGAACCAAGGGGAGCCCGTGGGAGCCCCAGCGGGCGACGGGAGGCAGCCGGAGGGGCCGCAGGCGGCCGGGAGGCCGGAACCGGAGGGGACCCCGGAGGGGCCGAGGAGACAGGGCGAGGGACCCGCGGAGGGGCCAGGGAGGGAGCAGGAGGGAGCACCGGGGAAGGGGACGAGGGAGTAGGAAGGGGCCAGGGCGAAGGCCCGGAGGAGGGGGGAGCCGCAGCAGGCGGCGACGTCCGGGAAAGGGCCGGAGGTAAGGGCCCCGCAGGCGACCGAGGAGCCGCCGTCGGGGAACCCCCAGGCGACCGACCAGGACCCAGAGAGGGGAGCGAGGCAGGGCGACGAGGCACCGGAGAGGGACCTGCAGGCGACAGCCGACCCGGAGGGCCAGGACCCGCAGGCGCCAACCGAGCCCCAGCGCAGGCGAGGGAGGGCGAGCCAGGGGGCAGGGCGGGCGGGACCCCAGCCCTGCGTCTGTGTCCCCTTCCCCTGCGGGACACAGACAAGCCGACCCTAGTTCGGGGTCGATCTCGCCGGGGCGAGGGACAAGGGGCCACGAGTTCCGTCCCCGAGGGGTCCCATTCCAGCTCCTCCGCCTCCGAAGAGGGAGGAGCCAAGATGGAGTTGTCCAGGACCACCTCGGGGACTAGGACAGGGACTGGAGCTGCTGCAGGCGGAGGGGGCGCCTCTGGAGCTGCTGCAGGCGGAGGGGGCGCCTCTGGAGCTGCTGCAGGCGGAGGGGGCGCCTCTGGAGCTGCTGCAGGCGGAGGGGGCGCCTCTGGAGCTGCTGCAGGCGGAGGGGGCGCCTCTGGAGCTGCTGCAGGCGGAGGGGGCGCCTCTGGAGCTGCTGCAGGCGGAGGGGGCGCCTCTGGAGCTGCTGCAGGCGGAGGGGGCGCCTCTGGAGCTGCTGCAGGCGGAGGGGGCGCCTCTGGAGCTGCTGCAGGCGGAGGGGGCGCCTCTGGAGCTGCTGCATGCCGCCGGGGCGCCGGGACAGGAACACGGTCAGGTCGCCGGGGCGCCGGGACAGGAACACGGTCAGGCCGCGGGGGGGGCGCCTGCCCGGGAACTGGAGCGTGGTCAGGAACTGGAGCGTGGTCAGGAACTGGAGCGTGGTCAGGAACTGGAGCGCGGTCAGGAACTGGAGCGCGGTCAGGAACTGGAGCGCGGTCAGGAACTGGAGGTGGCTGCAGTGGGGGCACCTGCCCTGGAGCTGCAGCAGGTGGCTGCAGTGGGGGCGCCTGCCCGGGAGCTGCAGCAGGCGGCTGCAGAGGGGGTGCCTCTGCAGGAACTGGAGCACGGTCAGGAACTGGAGCGCGGTCAGGAACTGGAGCGCGGTCAGGAACTGGAGGTGGCTGCAGTGGGGGCGCCGGCCCGGGAGCTGCAGCAGGCGGCTGCAGAGGGGGCGCCTGCCCTGGAGCTGCAGGTGGCTGCAGTGGGGGCACCTGCCCTGGAGCTGCAGCAGGTGGCTGCAGTGGGGGCGCCTGCCCGGGAGCTGCAGCAGGCGGCTGCAGAGGGGGTGCCTCTGCAGGAACTGGAGCGCAGTCAGGAACAGGAGCTGGCTGCAGTGGGGGCGCCAGCCCGGGAGCTGCAGCAGGCGGCTGCAGAGGGGGCGCCTGCCCTGGAGCTGCAGGTGGCTGCAGTGGGGGCACCTGCCCTGGAGCTGCAGCAGGTGGCTGCAGTGGGGGCGCCTGCCCGGGAGCTGCAGCAGGCGGCTGCAGAGGGGGTGCCTCTGCAGGAACTGGAGCGCAGTCAGGAACAGGAGCTGGCTGCAGTGGGGGCGCCTGCCCGGGAGCTGCAGCAGGTGGCTGCAGTGGGGGCGCCTGCCCGGGAGCTGCAGCAGGCGGCTGCAGAGGGGGCGCCTCTGCAGGAACAGGAGCACGGTCAGGAACAGGAGCTGGCTGCAGTGGGGGCGCCTGCCCGGGAGCTGCAGCAGGTGGCTGCAGTGGGGGCGCCTGCCCGGGAGCTGCAGCAGGCGGCTGCAGAGGGGGCACCTCTGCAGGAACAGGAGCACGGTCAGGAACAGGAGCTGGCTGCAGTGGGGGCGCCTGCCCGGGAGCTGCAGCAGGTGGCTGCAGTGGGGGCGCCTGCCCGGGAGCTGCAGCAGGCGGTTGCAGAGGGGGCGCCTCTGCAGGAACAGGAGCACGGTCAGGAACAGGAGCTGGCTGCAGTGGGGGCGCCTGCCCGGGAGCTGCAGCAGGTGGCTGCAGTGGGGGCGCCTGCCCGGGAGCTGCAGCAGGCGGTTGCAGAGGGGGCGCCTCTGCAGGAACAGGAGCACGGTCAGGAACAGGAGCTGGCTGCAGTGGGGGCGCCTGCCCGGGAGCTGCAGCAGGTGGCTGCAGTGGGGGCACCTGCCCGGGAGCTGCAGCAGGCGGCTGCAGAGGGGGCGCCTCTGCAGGAACTGCTCTCCGGAGAGAGATCAGCTTCCGGAGATCCTCGGCCAACCTCTCAAGGTCACTCAGAGGCGAGGTAGGGGAGAACGCGGCGAAAGCCTGCCCCAGGTGCACGGCAAGTTGTTCCCCCTCCGGGAAGCCCCGTGTGGCAGGTTCCTCCATCATCCTCCAGTACAGCCCCTGGAGGGCAAAGAACCGATTGGCGATGGCCAGGGGCTCACTCGGGACCTCCAGCCGGGACGCAGCGCATGGGGGAGGCAGCGGCGAAGGAGGCGACTTGGGCTGGGGGGCTGTAGCAGGCACAGGGGTGGCCTGCTCGGCCTGAGCAGGGGCTGCAGGCACAGGGGTGGCCTGCTCGGCCTGAGCAGGGGCTGCAGGCAAGTGCTGTGGGGAAGCTCGCCCGGGAACTGCAGACCGTCGTCGTGGGGGCGCTCGCCCGGGAACTGCAAGGGACTGCAACGGGGGTGCCTCAGGAGCGGCTGCAGCAGGCGAAGACGGGAGCGGCTGCGCGAGCGGCGCAGGCGGCTGCGCAGGCGGCTGCGCGAGCGGCGTAGGCGGCCGCGTGGGAGCAAAGTCCGAGGGCGGCGGCTGCGTGGGCGGCAAGAGCAGAGGGAGCTCCTCAGGCTCACCAGCTGGGAAGGAGGCGGGGACGAGAGCGCACGCCCCTAGGACGATCGTCCGGGCGACCGTCTGCTTCTTCCTCCTTCTCCGCGTCACCGTCAGGGGGGTAGGCTGCGCACTGTCCGAGAAAGCGGACGGCGGGAGGATGGTCCCCGGTTCGCGTGGCGCAACCCACCGCTCTTTACGGAGCTCGGCCACCCGCTGGAAGTTACCGCGCACCTCTTCCGCGAGGTGCGCGTCCCTTTCCAGGGACAGCCGATCCAGGATGTCCCAGCTCCGGCTGATGAGATCCCAGGCCGGGGGATCTTCCCGGATGCCGGGCTGGGCGATCCAAAATAGCAGCTGATCGACGTAACTGCGGTAGTCCTCCACAGTTACGGAAGCTGCTTGTTCGAGGTCCGTCATTCTGTCACGGGAAGGCTCGGGTGGACAGGCGATCGTGCGGGCGGTGGTTCAGAAAACCAGGCAGACGAGCAGGATCGGGGTAATCGGGGTTTATTCGGGACAAGGAGACACGGGAGGCGAGGGACCACCAACACCATGTGCACAGATCACGTAATGACGGACAACGATCACAGGCAAGACTCAGACTTAAATACACAGGACTGATCACAGTAATCGGACATAGGTGGAAACAATCAGGGAAACACACGTTGGCAAGCAGGGGGGCGTGGCACACATGAGGAGCCGACGAGCAGGGCATGACAATTGTAATGTTTACCAGTAAATAAGTTATGTACAATTCTGTTTTTATCTCCTTTTATATAGGAGGTTCATGACATACACACCAAGCGTGTTACTGTTCTTCATGCCCTTCCTGTGTATCTACGTGAGGACGTCTCTGAGTTTTTCAAGACCTGCACAGTAAGTTTTATTTTATTTTTTTTAATCTCACGACTATATTAAGTAAACAGTTCATATGAATACAGACATATTTACACGCTTACCCTTCCTCAGTCTTTCAAATCACATAGTTTGTGTGATTTGAAGAGATTAGAAGCGATTTTTCTTTGACCTCACTGTAAAAAAAAAAAAAACTTTGGTACTAGATAATTTTGATTAAAGCAAAGTGTTTTTATAGGTTTTTTTAGCATAGTATCAATTTCTTGTTTACTGGTAGCTTAGCTGGGTCCTGTAGAACACTGATCTTCTGTTTAAAATCATACTGTAGTTTGTTCACACAACAATTAAAATCATTAAACTTTCTGTCAGTTGGTCTGAAGCAATATTGTTTGTTAAATCTCATGACTAACTAAATGCCTTTATCTTTGCACTAAACCTGCTGTAAATATTTTTGTCAAAAATCTTAATAAAAAATCTTTAATCCTTTTATATCCATTTTATTTTGTAGGACACATCTGATGAGCCTGACCTTTTAGATGTTTCAGTAGCCCTCCTCACAGTCGTCAAAGATAATGACACAGGTCCAGTTCACTTCCAGCCTGTGAAAATCTCTGTTGTCATTGAAAGCGAGATTGTGGGCAACCTCCCCAGATTTGCTGATGCCGTCCTGGTAATGTTTGGACTGATCTATGCACTACACCTCAGCTATCCCAGGGGACTGACCAACACTTTTGAATTCATTCAGAAGATTTTACTTGGTCTTGACGATGGTAAACTGTCACCCAAGTTACAGAGTCTCAAAAATGACTTGATGCGCATGTAGACATTTATCAGAATAATTACTAAGGCCTGGCAGTTCCTTTGTAGTTCAATGTAGATTATTTCTGTGAAAATAATGGTTAAAATGTTTCTGCACCAGTTGTTTTCCCACAATATGCACAGTGTGCCTTTTGTATTAATGTTATTTGGCATTAATACAACTCTTGTTCTTGAAAGTTAAGTACTGGGTAGTACTTGATAATTGTATGTGTATTTTAGTTGTAAATGGTACATGTTAAGTTTCAGGCAGGTTCATAAATTTGTAATTTTAGAGGTGCTATTTTAATCTGGTGTTCAGGTTTTAGCCTAGTGCATCTCTGAATTGTTTTATGCTTCTGTCTTAAATTAACACTGCAGTGTTAAATAGAAGAGGGCAAGAATTCAGTGTAACTCACTGTAACTTAAACTTTACTTTGTTTGTACTCAAAATATTTGAGGCAATGAGTTGCCACAAAAATTTTAAGTTTTGAAACATGCGATTTTGAGTCTTGTGTGTGAAAGCTTTTGAGTTACTTGTACTTGTAAAACAAATGACAAAGACTAATAAATATTGAGTTGATGCTACTTAAAAATGGTTCTTTGTGTACTTATTTTTTTTTGTAATGTTAACTTAATACCATGAGAAAGGTTAAGAGAAATTTTAAGTCACTATAACTGAAAATATTTAAGTTGATTTAATAACTAGTTTTAATTTAACTGTAATTAAAATGTTTATGTAGCATATAATCCAAATATTTAACCTTTTTGAAATATTTTTTTTAAGTTCATGAACTTAAAAACATTGAGGCAACGAGTTACATCAATTTTTTTAAGTTCTGCTTACTAATTTGGTTTTACAGTGTACTGCTTTGGAGCCTTTTGATATTAAGGTGAATAACACAGGTGAAAAATTAAGGTGAAAAAAGAGACAGATGCATTGACAGCAGTCGTGGCCACACTTTGGACTGGGAGTGTAAGAGCAAAGGAAACTGAATCCACTATGTTCTGTCCTGTAAATTTTTATTAAACACCACATGACACACATACGAGTCCTGTTTTAACTTTCAGGGCTGATGGTCTGCAGCCTGGCTTGTGTTCTACAGTGCAGCGCAGGTGCAGTCACTGTGCTGAGCCCGGCGTTATATTAATGACGCAGCCTTTCACACTGACCAGTGAGAAATAACCTTGAAAATGACTGTGCTCTTTGTGGTTCTCCTTTTTTCTTACCACCAAGCAAGAGACTAAACATATTTTCTACTTATCAGTTATCAGAAATCAGAAATGTCATGCAGTAATCAGAGGTTAGACAGCAAGAATGACTTTTGTATTTTTATCTTTTGTCAATCTTTTATCCAGCGACTACTAATTCTCATCGGGGTCTGGAGAGGGTGGGACCTGTCCCAGGAAGCACAGAGCACAGGCCTGCATGGGATGCCATTCCACACAAGCAAAAACAATTAAGATGGTCAGATTTGCCTCACTGTGTGATTTTGACTGAAAGATGAACTAAGCACAGTCTTGTGTGTATAAAAATGCGTAGATTCATTTAACTTTAACAATGAGATTCAGCAACATGACCTTATAGTGTTAATGATCGGTATCTTACTGGTATTAACTGAATTATGCAAAATTCTACATTATTCTATATTATTGCACCCAAATTGTTCATACTGACTAAATGTAATTACTGACATCCTGGACATACTGCTTTTTAGGTTTGAATTTAAAATGTTAGTAGACAAATTCATGCTGTCAATAACATCTCACTTGCTCACCCACTTTTAGATAAAAATACCCTTTGTGGTTTTTCTAGTGAAGCAGTGGGCCTGAGCTGAGGACCTGATGGTTGTGTGGTTTTCGCTCACTGAGAAGAGAGACACAAACACCCTGCTCTCAGTCGGTCAGTCTTCCTGTAAAATGCAGAGGTGAGACTGCTAGTGGAAAATTACTGACTGCAGCGTCAACAACACATATAAACAGCAGCACAAACAAAATGTTCCACAAATGCAGGACATCTGTATGCTTACAGCACACATCAGACACGCTGACCCTCAGCACTGAGCTCCTCCAGGCTCTGTGCTCTCCCTCTTCTCTTCAATTTCTACACAAATCACTGCTGCTCCAGTGAAGATCCTGAATTTTGCAGGTGATACTACTGTGTTTGCCATCATAACTGAAGGTGATGAGTCTGCCTACAGACTGGAAGTCGTACAGCTGACCATCCAGTTCTGAACTCACATTATCCCAAATGTCCACATGCTTAGACTCCTCTCATCATCAGGGAGGAGCGTCCCTTGGCACTGTAGAGTAGATGGATGAGAGCAGGCTGATAACAAGGCTGTCATCAATTTTATGTGACACCTCTCACCCCCCCAGCAGACTATGGAGGCCCGTAAGGGCAGCTCCTTCAGTAAGAGACTCAGACACCCGGCGTGTGACAGAACGGTACCGCAGGTCATTGGGCCCCACAGCAGTCAGGCTTTATAATCTGCACTCTGCTCATTGAACTTTTCCCCTGTTCACTGTCTTCTGATACAGTTTCTATCTGCTGCTGATCTGCAATATTGTTCCTCCTTATTCACTGATGTGCAGTGTTGCATTGAGCCAGTGCATTATGCCCTGTGTGGCAGCTTCCTTTGGGAGGCTAATATCTGGCACATGAGCAATAATGTTACATGCAATAGGATTGTGTATAAGTTAAGGATTGTGTATAAGTTAATTTTAATATTCCTATAATATTCCTCTGTATGTAATATATTCTTATTTTTTGTTTCTATTATTACCCTATATTTATATATACATCCATTTATTTTACATTCATAATGATGTTGTTTGTTGTTTTGTGCCCCACTGCTCTTGTAACAAGCCTCAGTCTTGACTCTCCCTTTTAAGGTCTTGGCCTTAAATCACACTCGATATAGGTGGTGTCGTCCCCATCACCCTGACCAGGATACATGCTGTAAGATTAATGGATGGTGTTTATCTGTGTGATGAAAAAGAATGTGAATAAAACAAAAATGTACCATTATAAATGGGAGCCCTAGGATGTGTGGTGGTTAGAGATGTGGACTGATGAGAATTTTGCTTTTCTAAAGTTCTGTTGTGAAAACTGTACATTCCGTTCCATGTACAGTAGTGATATGTAGCAATCATGTGCTCCAGTCAAATGTCCAGCTGCATGAATAATAATGGTGGCTTGTTTGGATAAAATAACTTAGGCTGAATACTTGAAAGCGTGACCTGGGTGAGGTAGAGAGGAAACAGGGTCTTACAAGAAGCAGATATTGTTCTGTCTGTGTGGTTTTTACTCTTTGCAAAGTGAGTCCAGCACAGTGCAGTCAGTGGGTCAGTCTTCCTGAGCTGCATCTAACCAGTGGAAACATCTGCAGCACTGCAGAGAAGCACTCAGCAGACAAACAAACCCAAACAGCTTACAGCTGTATGTCACTTTTGGACAGAGGTGGACAAAGTACACAACTTCACTACTTGAGTTAAGTATAGATACTCCTCGTCAAATAATACTCAAAGTTTTTCAGTTAATTTTTTACTTCAGTTAAAGTACTGGAGTATTTGCATCTAAAAATACTTAAGTATTCAAAAGTACATTATGTTTTAAATGCAAGACATTTTTCAGAACCTAATGACTCCTGAACACCCCACTGAATACACTGACTGGCTTGTACATCTTGTAGAATAAAAAGCTTGTGGAATATGATACAATGACTATAGAAACACAACTGACATAACAAAAGTACAGCCATTGTCATTTTCATCTTATTTAACACCCCCCACCCCACTCACACAAAAGAGCATGGTAGTGTTCTTACAGAGCCGTAGCAGTGTGTGTGTGTGCATGTGTGCATGTGTGTTTGTGTGTGTGTGTGTCTATGTGTGTGTGTGTTTGTGTGTCTGTGTATGTTTGTGTGTGTGTCTATGTGTGTGTATGTTTGTGAGCCAAGTAACAAGACAGGGAGCAAGAAACAAAACTCCTCTTTCTTAATTATCCACATCGTTATTAACGACACAGGTATATATACAGGTACATATACAGGTACATGTATATACTCAAAAATACATCCAGAACACACAATTAAATGAAAAACGTAATTTAAGAACACTTGAAATTTTCATTCAGTTTCTTTCATCTGTTTAATATAATCGATCAGTCCCTGTGCGTTTGCCCCAAACCATTCAGCATGGTACACAAGGGAGACAAGTAAGCATGTGTGACATCAAAGAACTGATTGCAGCAACTCAGCCTTTCCACAACATTAAAGCCGCTTATTCCCCCCCATGCCATGAAGAAATAATCTCTGTGGCTCCCCTCTCCCCCTCCCTCAGCCCCCAGTCTGGCTTGAACATTTGCACTTCCAGTAAAAATGCGCCCCAAACACACTGACACCAAACTCAGCACCGGTGCTCCGTAAAATCCCGTGATTCAGTCTCAGAAGCACTGGCTCCCCTGCCCTCCTCTGAACATTATTAAAGCTACACCCTGAACACTCTGTGTGACTGACATGAATGAGAAGCATCTTTATTCATAATCTCTGTAGCGGAGGTCAGAATACAGAGTGTCATTATTCCCGTCTTTCTTCTGTCTCCTGGGTTTTGGCTTCTTAAGGTTCAGGGCAGCGTAATTCAGTGTGTCCTCGTCATGGCACTGTGGAGACAAAGATGGCAGAATTGGATGGATCAAATCGGTTTGCTATTACCTATTTTCACAAATAGCACTTAAAATGCTGATCCCAGGATGGAAATCAGTCTGAGGTTCATTTGTTTTACTGACGATTTGTAATTTGAAATATTTATTACATACTTGCTTGCGTGACCATTCCACTTTTGATATATCACTGTTCTTTTCATCTGTTTAAAATATATAACACATCAATATATTATTTAATTTCGCACGGTATCATACCGTGGTCAGATAACATTCCGAATTTTCAAGCAATCAACATCCTTTTTGTCTCAAAAATGAAAGTAAAAATGACTTCTGTCAATTTAAGTGTGCATGTTTGGATACGTGTCATTTGTTCTCATATATCATATATAATAAAATTGCTATAAAGGAGATCTTGGTAATAAAAGTTATTGATATGCAACTTATTGCAACATGTATATTTCAATAGATTTTGCAAAATATGAAAGATATAATACAAAAATGTAAATCTTACAGTACAAAAAGGTTTATATAAATAAGGTGAGATTTAATAATGGATTTTAAAACTGTATTACCTGCAAGAGTGGTTTTAATATGAAAATGTTATCTATCATAAAACAATTTTATATTTCTATAATTTGTTAAAATCTACATTTTGTCCTTCTGAGTGCATAAAGCCGGGCAGCGTACCTGCACAGTGTGTACAGGTCAGTTTACATCTTATACAAATGAGAGCAACGTTCAGAATAATGCTGCAAGATAAAACTATCAGCAAGCCAGAGTGAAGAGGATCCAGCAGCTTCTGAAAGCCTGTAACAAAGAGATAGATTTCAGCATAATGATATAGAGACACATTTCCCATTTGCTTACATTACATTAGTTAAAGATCAAATCGATAACACATTACAGCAGTTGTTTTGTAAATAGTCCATTTTTAACATGAACTTCTAGTATTTTGTATTTTAACAATTTATATTAATATTTGAAATAATTATTAAATTAGGCTCCGGACCCCCCGCGACCCAATAGGATAAGCGGTTTGGAAAATGGATGGATGGATGGATATTAATATTTGAAATAATTATTAAATTAGGCTCCGGACCCCCCGCGACCCAATAGGATAAGCGGTTTGGAAAATGGATGGATGGATGGATAATTATTAAATTAACATCTGTGTAATTTAATTTAAGCACTTAAATTAGAAAATTCATTACATTAAAAAAAGAAATAAATGTCTTAATAGCAGAATAAGCTAAATAAAACTTTGAAGCAGATATACTCTCCACACTGGGTGCTACCATCTATATCCAGCTGTGTGCCGTTCCCAAACAGCATCTCCCCACACTGGGTGTTACCATCTATATCCAGCTATGTGCCGTTCCCAAACAGCATCTCCCCACACATGGCCACAGCGCAGTAGTAAGTCCCAGCATCGGAGAGGCTGAGGTTCCCCTTGGGGAGGCTGTAGACGCAGCTCCGTGTAGGAGATCCAGCCTCAGGGCTCTTCTCACACTCATCACTGCTGTTTCCAGGGCTGTAAATGACTCCAGGAAGGGATTCTCCTGATCCATGTCTGAACCAGTAAACACTGTGTTCTCCTGCACAGCTCCCAGTCTCTATCGTACACTGCAGGCTCACAGAGTCTCCTGGCTGCAATGTGTCAGACACAGGCTGCTGTACCACAGTCCTGCTGTTGGAGTCTTTACCTGAAAAGCAAAATAGTCATGATGACAGCCCTTTGAGAATAACAATGGAAAATACAGATCCTCAAAAATTGTTCTTACAGATTTTTGGGAACTGAATCGATGTTCTTCTAGCCATCCAAGAAATCAGTAACTTCTTGGAGAACAGCTGACATTCTTCTCTCTTTTTATTGTATTACTGCTTATTAGTATATATCAGGTAACACTATACATTAACTGCACCTACATAATACCTAAATAAAAATTATATGATAATAACAAACATTATAATCATATAATGTCTTGTATTAATGTATGAAGGTAGATGAATATAATTAATTTCAATTCAAAGAAATGAAGTGTGTAAAGTGTACTTTATATTTTCATGATTTTCGTGACTTTACATTTGGTTTATGTTGCCCCTTTTCCACAGGAAGGTATTTATTGTTTTTGCATATTTAGCTCTTGATGTGTTTTGGTATTTTTGAGCATTTTGCTGTAGTACCTGCATAATTTAATTCAAGAGCCGAAGAGCTGTTTGCCCATTACTAGTTTGTCTATCTTTTAACATTAAAGAAAAAGTATACATAGTAAAAGGAATTACTTGGTTTCGTAGTTCCTCCTATTTATTTTCTTATGCACACAAAAGTAAGTTTTTCCGTTCAACCATAGCACTACAGCGAAAAGCAAAACGTCATGGCAAATACAATTATGCTTTATTCCAATACACATTGCTAATTTTTCATTATTATTACATTTATTCAGCATAATATCTTCAAAGGTTTCATGATTTAATTTGCAATCTTCTGGCCTGAAATCTTTTCCTGCTACACTGAAGACTCTCTCAGCGTGTGCAGAGAAAGCTGCAGCCAAAGGGTTGGCATCCTCTGATAAACATGGTTGGTTCAGGTATCGGTGACATTATGTGAACCTTTCATGGCAGGAATAGGGACTAGTTTGACTTTTGATGCAGGAAAAGTGTTTGGGACTGTTAGGTTGAAGAAACAGTTGTTAATCATTTCTGTATGATCAGCAATGAGTGTAAATATATATGTATACGTTATTTCTTATCTTCTAGCCACATACTCTTAGCTATTGTACTCTAAGTAGGTGGTTAACAGCTGCCTACTTAGATAAGAATCTCACTTCCCTCTCTTGCGCCCCCCATTGACTATAAATAAAGAAGACAAGGGGAACCACCCTTTGTAACACATTCTGCTGTAGTTTGCATTGCAGAGAGTGTGGGTACCCTTGCAAGTAAAACTGTAACCTGTGTGTGTCTCATAAATGTGGAGTTGGGGTGGAAACGCCGGGCGCTTTCCCCAACATAGAATTTGGTCCTTCGAGCCGGATCCGAGGAACCCCGAAGACGTCTCCAGTACGCCGAGAGAAGCGACACCGAAGTCTGTCGACAGCCACTCGAAGTCGGGTGCAAGAAAGACCTGTGATGTGAATTCGTCATCAGGCCGGTGGTTAGAACTGCGCTCGACGTCTGGTGATGTCTGAAGGACCTCGGTGACGGATCAGAGAGCACACTATACAGGTGAGAGATATGGCACCTAAGTGAGTAGGTGGCCAAGTGAGAGATACGGCACCTAAATAAGTAGGTGGCCAAGACATGCATGTGGTTGAGGTTAGCCGAAATTAACCGGGAGAGAAAGTAGGCGTTGTTGGAAATATATACAGTGTTGTATGTGGATGTGTTTTTATAGGTTTTAGATTAACCTACACGATCCACCCTAAAAGCAACAACATACTGGTGACTGAAGGATCAAGGACGGGTTTCATCCCTGAAAACTAACACCGCTGCTCTAATAGGGAGCAGTAGAAGGCCGTGTTAGTGTCCTCCTGAGGTCTCATGCCAGAGACTTGCTTTTAGGATTTTTTATTTTTTGTAGTGTATCCATTAAAAGGTAACAATGGGGAAGAATCAAAGTAAACAAATGGAACTAGAGGGAGATGAGAAGTTTATGGAAGGATATAAGCCAGGATCAGGACAAATAAGTAGTCAGAGATGGAGGAAAAAAACATGGGTTTGAAGGAAAACTCCACACTCCAGATATATTAAAATTACAGGGAAACTTAAAACTGGAGATGTTACAGACTACCAATAAGAAAGAAGGTAAAGACAGAAAAAAAGAATATGTTTTTTCTGATGCATGGTTAGAACAGAGTAAATTAAGAGATAATAAAAGACAGCAAAAAAAGGGAAATAAGGAGAAAAAATTACAGGCGACTTTAATTACACTAGATGAGGAGACGGCAACAAAATCTTCTGCCGCTCCAGTTCCCTTACTGCCCCCACAAATTCCAATGATTGCGCCTGCACCAGTTCCAGCTGTAAATAGACGACAAATAGGAGGAGGGGAATCATCTCGAATGATGACCCGAGGGTCTAACCCTTCTCTGTATCCGTTAAAGGATCTGGAGACAAGTAAAGTACGCTGGCATCCAAAAAATGACACAGAACAGGAAGACTGGGAGAATGATTTGGTGTGTCCACTCGTAGAAGTGGCAAATCCAAATCGAGGCCCAAATAATGCAGGACCCGAAACTATGTTAGTATATAGACCCTGGACCGCTGAGGATAGAACAGCGGCTTTAAAAGGAATACCCCCGGTTGAAGAAGGGGTACCCGAGTTTTGGACTGCCATCCTAGAATTACAAAGTAGTTTTCATTTGAACGGCAGGGAAATGTATAGATGTCTCAGACAGTTGTTTACCCATAAATGGGGACGTGTAGCGGGAGACTTCACAGGACATGGTAATAATGATGAAGTCTTAGCACATGACTCGCAGGAACTCATACAAGCATTACGAGACTTGCGAAACAGGGTAGAGACAGCCTTCGTAAGACGCGCAGACTATGGACGAATAGCGCAATGTAAACAAAAAGATGGAGAGGAACCTGAGGATTTTATGGATAGAATGAGAGTTGTATTTAGAGGAAACTCAGGGATCCCATTTGATGAAGAGGCAGTAGGAGTGTACCAACAACAGCTAAAACGAGCTTTTGTCGCAGGCCTAAAGCCCGAATTGCGAAAATATCTTGACAAACATTGGGTACATCAGAATACTGGTTCAGTCCAACAAGCACTATAATATGCTCAACACGCGCAGAAAGCGCAGAAACAGGAAAAGACAGACACAATATTCAGCGCCTCAGAAGTAGTAGCGCTAGTGCAAATGAATCCTCCGGGGAGGGGAGGATTCAGAGGAAGGTCAAGAGGCCGAGGAAGGGGGAGAGGTGTTTTCAGAAACAATTACAGGAATTCGTCTCAGCAAGATAACATTTGCTGGACATGCAGGAAACCTGGACACTTAGCTAGGAATTGTAGAGTAGGGAAACAACCATATAACCCAAACTCCATTGAAAACAATGATCAATGACCCCCCTCGGAGGCCCCTGTTACCGACACCATCCGAGGCAAAACAGAGGTGATTTTAAGAAAGGAAACGGAGGTCACTTTACAAGACCTTTTAGATAAGGAAATAGATTTACAAGCAGTGTGTCAGTTATTAGCAGAAAGGCAGTGGGAAACCTTGCCAAGTCGGAAGTTAGTCATAAACGGCAAAGTATATGAATGTCTGTGTGACACTGGAGCATGTAGGACTGTCCTAACCTCCAGTCCTCCCGGAGTCACATATTCTTCATCAGTCATAAATATAAAAACGGCAGGAGGTCAGACAGACAGACATCAGTTAACAAACCCAGTTGCAGTAAAAGATAAGGAAACTGGACTTGAATGTCAAGCACAGGTGTTAATAAGCCCTTCTTGTCCTGTTAACTTGTTAGGCCGAGACCTTATGGTACAAATGGGCATTAGCGTGGTTGCCACAGCCACTGGCATGAAAGCAATCGTAAATGAAGAAGCTTATGTTGTGCAAGGAACCACAACACCACAATATTACTGGTCTCTGGACCTAGGGGGAACTGCACAGACACGAGAATTATTGCGGAAAACTAGAGAAAAGCAGTCCCCTAGACAGGCCCAGTTCATGCCTGACGATGCCTTACACGTCACTATGTGGTACAAAGACACCCTTGGACCAGATTATGTCTATGACAAAACGTTTCATGCCCTCCAAGACACTTGTATTACCTTACAACATATGTATGTTAACCCCACCACTGGGTTTTCAGCAGCCTCAGTCATTTTATCTAACAAGCAACAGGCTGTATTTAGAGAGAGAACACCACACGTATCTCTTTCAAAACCACCCCAGATGCAGTGGAGAGATGTAGAGATGTTCTTACGAGATTCTATGCACAGTTACAATGACTACCAACCCGTATCTGGCTCCTGTTGGAGCTATGATGAGAAACACAATGTGTGGCGGTTTCCTTTGGGATGGAGAGTTCAAACCACTCCCACCACACACTTAAAGGACCCAACCTGACAAATTTTTTCAACCCTGGAGGAGGGATCATGTCCAGATCTAGATCGCCTCCCAGAAGGGTTGTGGTCGTCCTCCCCCACTGATGTAGGGCTGGTAAAGGGGTTTCCACCTTACAAAGTAATTGTGAAATCAGAACACCGTCCGGTAGTTAGGCAATACCCATTAAAACCTGAAGCAGAAAAAGGTATAGCCCCTGTAGTGCAAGACATGTTAGCATCAGGAATATTGCGAGAGGCTCCTGAAGCCACTTGCAACACTCCTATCTTTCCAGTCCAGAAGGGACATACAGGGAAATGGCGCATGGTGCAGGATTTAAGACCGGTTAATAACATAGTGCAACATGCAGCACCAGACGTGCCTAACCCACACTTATTGCTCAACTCATTGACTCCTGATAAAAGCTACTTCTCAGTAGTGGATCTTAGTAATGCATTTTTCTCAGTACCATTGCACCCTGATTCTCAACATTTATTTGGATTTACCTATAAAGGGAAAAAATATACATATACTAGACTCCCTCAGGGATTTTCTGAAAGTCCACATGTATATACCATGGCCCTTAGATACTCTATGAGTACCTGTGAAATACCATCACATAGTCAGGTATTACTATACGTGGATGATATCTTAATAGCAGCAGATTCAGAACAACATTGCAAAGAAACTACCCTAACTGTGCTTCAGCATTTATACAATACTGGACATAAAGCTTCTAAACAGAAGTTGCAGTATTGCAAAAAGACAGTTGTCTATTTAGGGCATAACCTTTCACAAAAAGGTCGCTCGCTGCTAGAGATAAGGAAACAAGCTATACAGGAAGCACCTAAACCACAGACTAAACAACAGATGATGTCCTTTTTAGGGCTCTGCAATTATTGTAGAGAATGGTTACCAGATTATGCTTTTCTAGTTCAACCTTTGCAAAATTTAATATACGGGAAGGAGATGACTCTAAAGGACAAAATACAATGGACTGAGGACGGAGAAAATGCTTTTACAAATTTAAAAAGAATGTTGCAAACCAATGTGACCCTTGCTCTACCAGATTATCAACAACCATTCACCCTATGTGTAGATGCTAATCAAGGTTATATGAAAGCAGTATTAACACAGCCATTCGGAGCAAAAGAGAGACCGTTAGCATTCTATTCAAAACGATTAGATGCAGTAGCAGCTGGCTTTCCACAGTGTTTACAGGCATGTGCAGCTGCTGCAGAAGCAGTAAAGGTATCAGCAGAATTGGTACTTTGTCACCCCCTCATACTTAAAGTTCCTCATTCTGTGTCTCTAATCTTGTTGCAGACACCGCTTCCATTCTTAACACATACAAGACATCTTACCTTAGTGTCACTTTTGCTCTCACAACCTAACATTGAACTTCAGCGGTGTGGCCTATTGAACCCTAGCACGCTCCTCCCCACCGCAGAGGATGGGGAGCCACATTCTTGCAAAGCAACAATAGAAGAACAAACAAAACCAAGAGCAGATATTCTGCAAACTTTTATACCAGGATCAGAAGTTGTTTATGTAGATGGCTCAGCATCAAAAAATGATATGGGAAAAAATAAAGTTGGGTATGCTGTAGTTACATCTACTGAAGTGTTAGAAGCCAATGCACTCCCTTCTACTTGTTCAGCACAAGCGGCTGAACTCTATGCTGTGATCAGGGCATGTGAACTGTTCAAGAACAAGTCACTTACTATCTACACTGATAGTCAATATGTGTTTGCAGCTGTCCATCACCATGCAAGAGTCTGGAAAAATAGAGGTTTTAGAACATCACAGGGCACATCTCTTACTCATACAAATTTGCTACTTAGATTATTAGACGTTGTGCATTTACCGACTCACTTTGCACTGTGCAAATGCAAAGCACACCAGACTGATGACTCTGCAGAAACCGCAGGAAATAGTTTTGCAGATAAAACCGCCAAAGAAGCGGCACTGAAACAACCTACCTTATCAGTGGCAGACATTCTTTTTATAGATAGCGATGTGCTATGTGATGCACAGATTCATGCTCCTAAAATAGAAGTACAAAGTTGGATCAAAAGAGGAGCAATACAACGAGAGAAAGTTTACTATATGAATGACAAGCCCATCCTACCAAAAAATTTATACAAAACAGCTGCTTTGGTGAGCCATGGAAATACTCATGTCTCAACAGGAGGGATGGTACATATCATACAACAATATTTCTATGCTATAAATTTTTCTGATTATGCAAAACAATTTTGTAGGACATGCTTAATTTGTTGTAAACACAATGCACAAGGAAACATCAGACCAAAACGTGGCCAGTTCCCCACAGCTGAGTATCCGTTTCAAGTTGTACATATGGATTTTATTGAATTATCTTGGTCACAAGGAAAGAAATACTGTCTAGTTATTATAGACACCTTTTCTAAGTGGGTAGAAATATACCCTGTAAAGCATTGTGATGCAATGACCGTTGCAAAATGTTTGGTAAGCCATTATTTCCCTACCTATGGCATACCTCATATTATAAGATCAGACAATGGGACTCATTTTGTAAATCAGACTATGTCCCTTTGCTCACAAGCATTAGGTTTTACGCTTAAGAATCATTGTGCGTATCACCCTCAGAGCGCAGGCTTAGTGGAAAGGACCAACGGCACTATTAAAACAAGGCTAAGAAAGACAGTGGAAGAGACAAAAAGGCCGTGGCCAGAATGTTTGTCTCTAGTAAAATTATGGATGAGAATAACTCCCACTCCTGCAGGATTAACACCTTTTGAAATAGTGTATGGTAGACCATTTCCCCTAGCAACTGAAATGAATGACATAGAAAAAGCAGACCGAGAAAATACGCTGGCCGATTGGATGCGTAAACTACTAACATCACAACAAAAACATAGCCCCAGTAGTCTGCCGGTAAATTCTGTTTCTACTCAACAGGATAACTTGCAGCCGGGAGATTGGGTCCTGGTCAAGGTCCTGTTGCGGAAAGATTGGAGCACACCTCGGTGGGACGGTCCTTATCAAGTCCTCCTTACAACACCAACAGCAGTAAAGATCGCAGAACGACCTTCCTGGATACACAAAAGTCACTGTAAACCCATCAAGTCCTTATCAGAGGCCTCAGCAACAGAGTAGCAGTGGAAGTCCGCTACAAAGGCACAGTAACCAATAGGGTGCTGTTGTCTCAACCCGGTGAAGAAAACAACTGAGCTGCACTCTATTTAGGATGGCCCTGATAGGGTGGGGATGTGGTAAAGTGACTCTAGGGGTCATTCTTGTTGTAGGACTTGTATGGTTGTCCTGGCTCTCACCAGCTCCATTACAGCACCTACGGCGATGGACCCATGATGACTTCCATCTACGCCCGTTGCCCGCTGACCACTCACATCCATTTATGCAAAACTACTGGTACCGATATGTACATGATACTGTAACAGCGAAAAATGTGACAAATTGCTATGTTTGTTCAGTAATGCTCACTCATAGTGAAGGACCTACGGTGTATGGCAGAGCTATGAATATCTTCTGCAGGTATAGGATATCAAAGTAATGTTTCACTTATATTTTCTTTTGTTTTTCATTTTATTTTTCTGTTGTTTTATTACTGTTATACCATGTTTGAAAATGTTTATTAATCAAGCTCTTAACGCTGCTTTTCGGACACGCAGTACAATGTTTCTCTCCCTTACCCAAACTATAGAGACAGAGCCTGTTTCCAGCGATGGCGATGAAGAAGACATATAATTCATAATGACGGCCGAGCCGAAAGCACCCGTGCAGGGCTCGGACCTGAAGAACCGGAATTAAATGTTTTCCAGGATAATGACAATGTGGTCTAAATGAAGGTTGTACCTAAAGTGCTTTTGCAACTTGTACAATGTTGATGCTTCTGATCATACTGTCATGATAAACAGGAGGGACTGTTAGGTTGAAGAAACAGTTGTTAATCATTTCTGTATGATCAGCAATGAGTGTAAATATATATGTATACGTTATTTCTTATCTTCTAGCCACATACTCTTAGCTATTGTACTCTAAGTAGGTGGTTAACAGCTGCCTACTTAGATAAGAATCTCACTTCCCTCTCTTGCGCCCCCCATTGACTATAAATAAAGAAGACAAGGGGAACCACCCTTTGTAACACATTCTGCTGTAGTTTGCATTGCAGAGAGTGTGGGTACCCTTGCAAGTAAAACTGTAACCTGTGTGTGTCTCATAAATGTGGAGTTGGGGTGGAAACGCCGGGCGCTTTCCCCAACAGGGACGTTTCTTAGGTTAGAAACTGCCGTCACTGCAGCCAACACTGACTTTTAAGGAGAGACACTCAGCTCTTCCTATGAGCAGATCCACCATGGTGCACAAAATGACAGTATAATTATTATTTTAGGTGACACTTCAAATGTTGCATTATTTCATTCTTTACAAAACGACATTTTTATAACAATGATGTATAACAATGTTAATGTGTTTATGTATAATTCATATTTAAATTAAAGTTCATATTTTAGTTAAAAGCTACACCTACAGTACGTATATGAACTTGAATTTGAATCCAAACCCTTTTTCGTTCTTCTTCTTTAAATTCAAATATAAATTTCAATGCCACAACCTGTTTTCAACCACAATTCAAATGTAATTCAGATTAACAAAATGAACTGAAATTCAAGTTCATATATGTATTCAAAATCCTGAATTTTAGGATACGTATTTGAGAATTTCATTCTCAAATCAGTTCTGAATGGTGCACATCCCTAGTTCATATGTTAAATCATGCATTTTTTTTTTCAGAGTGAATACACACTGACTGCTCAGATAAATAACGTCAAAAATAATTTTCTTTTGTTGCTTAAGATTTTTGCACAGTCCTATACTGTATATAACAACTCAAACATTTTTTTATGTTATTTGTTTTAAAGAGGCTGCAATGTGTAACATTAACATCTGTATAAAGAGAAGGTTAGGCTTTTGGCTGACAGCAAGCAAAATGCAACAAATTGTATAATAATAATAATAATAATAATAATAATGAATGATTTTTGTTTGATGTTTAGAAAAACATTTATGGAACAAAGCAGACAATAAGGTATCTTTGCTAATTTTATATTGACAAACAACTAAACTGTCAAAATTATTTTGCAGGGAATAATCTTACTGACATTATAATAAAGCAAATATGAAAATTGTTGGAATCTCATTTACCTGTGATTATGACAAAGGTTCCATTCCCGAAGGTGACCTCATGAAGAAACACAGCAGCACAATAATACACTGCAGAATCTGACGGCTCCACGTTAGAAATAGTGAGGTTAAAACTCCCCTCTGCATTCAGTAAGGAGTAACGTTTTATGCTTTTATATTCCTTGTAAAATTCACCAGGTACGTAGAGAAGTGCTTTCGCCATGGGCTGGGGCTTCCGACCAACAGCTTGCTTAAACAAAGTAACAAAAGTTGTTTCTCCTTGACAGAAGCATGTCAGGGTCACACTGTCTCCAAGCTGAACCCTCATCAGGTGACTGGGCTGAACAACATCTGTAGTCAGTGCAGTGTCTGCAAAAACAGAAAAACAAAAAAAATCATAATCAAATAAGACATATAATAGTAATCTAAATAACTATTAACTATGATGCAGATTAAATGGCCAAATTCCACTGATCACATCATACAGATAAATGAAAATATTAAAATCCCAAAATAATTTATATTATAGGGCCTTACTAATGAAAATGAGAAGACCAAAGAGTCTGAACATTTTTGTGCTTCCACTGTTTAGAATAAACTGCTCTGCTGCTAAGTGAGAGATCATGGTCGTGGTCGGGATGAAAGGGCAGGAAACAGAGAGGAAACAGAGAGACACACATCAGGCTGATCTGATTGGCTGTTCACATGGGAACTTAAGTAACAGTGAAAAAGCATTTTAATGTGCACTTACATGACGTTTATTAATTTACTCCTTAACATCCAGTTAAAATGAGAACAATTAGATAAACAGGAGCAGATACTGAGCATATAAAGTTCTTTGTACAGAGTGCTGAGATACTGTGGGAGAGCATTTGCTAATCATCTCTCTCAGACAAGCTCAGCACAGTATGAGTCTGTTATCTATCTGATATTAGACAGTCTCTCATACAGTAATAATAATTGATACTTTATTGGTCCCTGTGGAGAAATTGTCTTAACTTCTCTCTCAACTTGCTCTCTTTTTTTTAGAGTAAACAGAGTAAGTTGTCTGCGAAGGGCAGCCACCCATAGTGATGCCCAGTGAGCTGGGGGTTAAGGGCCTCGCTCAAGGACGCAGAGATGTGCTGTGGCTGGGTTTGAACCAGCGACCATCTTATTACAAGCACACAGGCATTAGATCTTCTAATCACACTTAAAAGGCAGATTAAATGTTCTTTCCACCATGCAAACAGAATGTAAATTGTAGCTTTACTGCTTAGATTTACATTCACACATTTGCATTTAAAACAAGCATTTTAAGTGATGTACATGAGAGTAAATGGTGAATCAGTTTATTTGCCACTCTACACATTACATTGGCGCCCATTATAAGTAACTGTACAGTGACATTGCAGTTCCTCAGTTGCTTTGATGCATTTCTGGAATCACCCTTAACATCTGCAAAACTGTAAGTGCATTTCCCAAAACAATTCGTGCAAACAGCACCACACAGATGGACTGTCTACAAAAAAAGTCATAGAGGCCACCAGCAGCCCGAATACCACACCGTAAGGCCGTATGTTAGGATGCTCTCTATGGCAGAGCGGTAGGAGGCCACCAGCAGCCCGCATACCAGACCGTAAGGCAGCATGTTAGGATGCTCTCTATGGCAGAGCAGTTGAAGGTCCCGATCAAGAAATCCGACAAGTTTCCCCAATAAGCCAGTAACCCCGCTTCATAGAACAGGCCACAGGACTGGTTTTGGTGAGATAGTCCGAGTAGTAGGTAGAAATCAGGATGGAGACTGAGTGTGGGTCTAACAGGTGAGCAGATGTAGGACAGAATGTAGAGCCCTCTGGTGGAGTGCCTGTGCATGACTGAATGTATGGTTTGGGTCTGATGGTCTGAATAGTTGGTAGAAATAGGCACCTTCCTACCTGATGTGGTAGGTCTAGATAAGGGGTCACCAACATGGTGCCCCAAGGATGCCCCCAATGACCACATGAGTTGCCCGTGGACCTGTTCTATAAAATAGCACAACTCACCAGCGAACATCATCTAAAATTTTATTTTGTCCTGTTTCTAATCTATCACATTTGCATTTATATAGATTTGAAATTGAATATAAAAAAGCATTTAAAACATGTTTATCATGCATGAAGTTTAGACATGTTTAGGAGGGCGTTTAAAACTGATATCAAACTTCGTATGGCTCAGTACCCGTGAAGTAGCTCTCCGTTTTAAAAAGGTTGGTGACCCCTGGTCTAGATCTTGCAAGTTTGTTTGTACTGGCTGTGTGAACATACTGTAGCACTGTTAAGAATATGCAACACAGCCTGAGTTGGGGATCTGCTGTATGCATCAGTAATATAATGCTTTGTCCTTTTCTAGGCTGTTCATTAAGACATAAAGCCTGAAAGTTTTCTGAATGGCATTAATGAAATTGAGCACTGCCCCCACCTGCTGGCCAATTTATTAAAACATTGAAATCGCTGTCTGCACAGGCTGACGTGTCATTTAAGTCTGATAATTTTCTATGAGTCAAACGGCAAGAAAATGACAAGAAGTTAAAAACATGGAGTTAGATGAAGGAGAAAAGATTACAAATTTGAAGATTATGAAATCAGGACATGTCAGCTAAGTCAGCCAAGGTGGGTCTTAAACATATGGACGGAAGTATGAGCGCTAAACTTAAACGGGTTCACTTGTAACCGCTGCCACCAAATTTCGTTAAATTGCTGGGGAGGTCCAGATACATGAGACAGGAATAGAAGGATTATTCTTTATTAATATACAGACGAGGGTTACAACCCTCCCTAGGGCAATAGAAGGGGATACCTGCCACGGGACATTCTAAAACGCTTAATGTGAAAATGCGTAACGCAACTTAATGTATTAAAACAGTCACCACAAATCACCAAATTTCTCGCGAATGTATCTGGCCATAAAGACTTACCTGACAAGAAATCAAAACCGAAATGCTAGGAATATGGACTTTAAGCCTTTTCTTTATGGGCGTCAATGGAGGGGAAAACGCTTGACGTAAGATGAAGTCCATATTCCTAGCATTTCGGTTTTGATTTCTTCCCTGGCATGGGTGACGGGTGCACCACGTTCCCAAAGCCACGTTAGCCTCGAGCGAACTGCCCGGAGAAACCGCTCACACCAGCGCTGCAACCCGATCTCCTCCCCTTTTAAACACACATTTCTATGGCGTTAAATTAGTGCCAAAAGTCGTGCGCATAAAAACAGAAAATCCATGCTCTCTACGCGCTCGCGATTGCACAGCACTCACTCACTCGCTCGCCGTTAAATTAGGGCCAAAAGTCGAACCACGCGCGTGCGTGTGCTCGAGTGCTGAAAACCCATCCCCTCTACGCGCTCGCGTCTGCACAGCACTCGCTCGCTCGAATTTCCCGCTTCGTCTTACCGTATATAAAAGAATGGGCCAATGTACGGTAAATTGCATTGTGAATAAAATTTCTTAATACAACATCACAAAACCAATTTAATAAATTCAAATCCTGGGAAGAACGCTCCTCAGATATTAGTTCTCGGGTTAGTGTTAGCAGACTATAGGCGAAACCACCTTAAGTGCTATCTGTTAATGTTTATTAAATTAGCATTAAAATGGAGAGGTTTATAATATCTTTTGTCCTTGTAGCTGCTAAATACACTCATTATTAAAGCCATAAAGTTGTCTGCCTACTACATTGGAATCTCCACTGAGTAAGTGTTTTTGATGGATTTTATTTAACTTTATTATACTCTGGTCCTTAGATCTAATGTCATACTTCTTCACTTATATTGTTTGTGAAAAGGTTTACCACGGTCAAACAGAGCAGCCACTACATCATCATACATGAACAAGCACCTCACAAAACAAAAACATTTCATTTTCATAATTAAAACTTTTGAATGGTAGGCCTAGTGTGTGGATCAGAGACAAGATCTTGACACCTCATTAACTATAATTTGTTCTGTGAACAGCTCAGATACCACCTTCTCGAAAGTCTTCTGCATAAAATAGAAATAGGATTCAGCGCGACTCCACTAAATTTGGATTACCTGGAGTTCCTTTGTCATCAGGAGCTGTATCTTCTGCAGGCCCTGTCTAATCACATTGAAGTACCTCCTGCTATCACCCTGGCTTTGCAAGAGCTCTTTGACCTTGTGAGGGCACATCTGGAACGTCCAGCCCCATGTGTCACACAGGAAGTCGCTGCCACCAATAGACGACCCAAGATTTTGATTGAAGAACAATGTTTGAAAGAAATGCTCCATACTCAACTTCCTGTGCCTTGCATAGCCACACTGATGGGTGTTTCAAGAAGAACAATCTTAAGAAGAATAAAAGAGTATGAGCTCTGTGTTAGGGAACTTGACAATTTGGTTTCTTCTGTCAAGAATGATCTACCAAATGCAGGCTACAGGATAGTCAATGCAGGCTGCAGTCAATGGGCTACAGGGTTCGGTGGAGAAGAGTTGCAGCCTCCATGCATAGGGTTGATTCCATGCGCATCATATAAAGGTTGTCAAGTCTTGGCTGTGTTGTACGCAGAATGTACCAGGGCCTTTGTCTCTAGTACATGTGGACACAAACCACAAGTTGATCCGGTTTGTATTACCAGCAAATTTATTTGGAGTAAACCCTGGGTGGATTGGTGTGAGGTGGTGGTGGGGCTTTGGAGAAGATTTCCTGCCGATCAACACTAGCAACTTATATCTATCTGTCATGGAGGTCTCGGGACTCACAGATATTCAGAGACATGTGGATAGTTTACCAGTGGTTTTCAGCAGGAAATAGTTATTACTACAAATTGTCACCCCCCCCCCGCCCCCCACAGAAACTGGATCTGGCTATAGTGGGAAAATCTTTTTTTTTTTTTTATTTGTGAGAACTTGAAAGCAAAACAAAACTTGGAAAAAATATATGCTCATTCACCAATTTTCTAATCTGGGGTCTAAAGTGGTCAGGCTTGCAAGTGTATTTGGTTATTTGTCTATCCTAGCCTGTTGCAGTGTATATTTCCTGTATATTTTGCATGTAAAAAATGTTGTTTGTTATGTCAGTGCTTAATATTATCATGTAGTCTTCATGAACTTTCTTCATCTTGGCCAGGGACTGCATTTGAAAAGTAGCCACTTGACTAAAATTGGCACATTTTCAGAAATGCCAGCAACAATACTGATAATGAACACCCCTCTAACTGACTCTCAGTTGGTTTAGAAAAAAGACTTTTAAGAGAAAAGAAAGCCTTCCTTTGGTTTTGCATTTTTCTCTTTTTTGTTGGCTGTGCACAATATATTAGAAGAATACCTTACAATTATATTAGTTAAGAAATAACAGATTGCGTATATACAATATTAAGGTGATAACAACAACCCTCACTGTCTCTAGGTGCTGCTTCAGACAGGGCATTCTGCAGCAGGGACACCACCCGTCG
Organism: Brienomyrus brachyistius; assembly: GCF_023856365.1. Classification (NCBI taxonomy): domain Eukaryota; kingdom Metazoa; phylum Chordata; class Actinopteri; order Osteoglossiformes; family Mormyridae; genus Brienomyrus; species Brienomyrus brachyistius. Next base: position 6,205 of record NW_026042601.1, on the reverse strand, counting down.
TGCAGCATCCAGCAAATCTCCCTATCACAACAGCCCACATAACAGAATAACATTAGTGTATGATTCAGTAGGGCTAGTCCAGGTCTGGAAAGTAGTTGGGCCAGATTTTTAAACCAAGAAATTTAGCTGGGCCAGACATTTTCAGCGGCCCAGTAAGCAACAGGTAATGGCATTTTAAACAAACACAAATCAAGGTTATTTTAAAAAACTACAACTGAACAGAATCTGAGAGCAATATTTTTTTTCACTTCTGAAATGAGAAAAATATTTTGGTCGTATCTGACCTAGACGCATCCCAAAGAAAAAAAATGCCTATTAGATGGTAAACAGACATAAAGAAAAAGGGAAAAATCGTCTATAATCATCATCCGCTTATACTGTGGTGATCCATTTCACCCACACAGGCATGATCACCATTAGCGGTTTTCACATTATTGTCGAGGTGACTATTCACTTTACCTCTGCTTTCTCCGACATCTTCCTGATTCTGCCGCCAACAAGGGGCTCATAGGGTGGAGACTGAGGGTGTTAAACAGACCAATCTTTTGTCACTGAATGCAACAAATAATGTATTTATCTGTCAAAAGTCCAGCACCAGGAAAAGCAACAGAGTGACAGTAGAAACTGTAATAATAATGGAAGTGCGCCGCCCTACAGGGAAGGAGGAGTGATGGGAGTCCCGGTGGTGGCTAAGCGCGCGTGGGGAGAGGCGTCGTACTGTGAGGCTTCATGAACTTCCGATGGGGCAGTGCTGTCATACAGCGGGGAGCCTGAGAGGGGCACTGTGGCCGGGTGCGAGAGCCCTGGGTAATGAGTTGTAGAGCTGCGCAGTGTCACGATCGGGTACAAGCAGGCAGGCGATCGTGCGGGCAAGGCGTGCAAGGAGCAAGCGGACAGGCAAAAACGGGAGTTTAATTAGGAAGCGCGGACGGGGAAACATCTCACGCATACAAACATCAATGACAGACACTGGACTCAGGTAAGACACGGACTGAAATACACAGGACTGAGCAAATTAACTAGATACAGCTGGGTACAAATCGGGAGAAAACACGTGGGTAATCAGGGGGCGTGGCACACAGGAGGAGCGGACGAGCCGGGCATGACACGCAGGAACTGAGAGCCCAAGCTGTTGGACATTCCACTGGACTAGGAGACTGGGGTGAGTGAGGAGGAGCTCATTGACCACAAACTGGGATACTGGCTGTGTGTGAGCAATGGGGTGGAGATTAAGGAAAGACGTTAAATCAGCATGCAGTGTTGCCTGGAAACAACAACAAATATACTAGTGTCACTGTACTAAAACAATATCAAAATAATGCCTATTTTTTATTCATTTTACTTGTAGAGTGCAAAGTACAAAGGAAAACAAAGAGTAACTATGGCGAAATAAATCAAAGCATGTCCCAGAATGATGGGCCTGAATGGATCAGGACAGAAGAAGGCGAAAGTCCTGTTAACGAGGTGAGACGATGCAGACACAGGCCAGGATGTGGGTATAGGCGAGAACAAGAGGGAAGACGGGGGCCCGAGACTCAGCATGGGGACAGGTGGGGGAGGGGAGGCACGGGCTCACCTGGAGCTGCTCCCGGAGGTGCCGCTATGACTCATGGGTAACATGCCGGAATGGGACGGCACCTGTAGGCTGGACCAGTTGTCATGGGAGGGCAACATGGACAGACAGGTAGACGAGCTGTCTGAATAAGCAGCTGCAAGTATAAAACAATAAATGAAGCAGGTATGTGGTGGGCAGTGTTACAGCGTCCTTAATATGGTCAATACAGAAAAGGCATGTTATCATGTTATGTATATACTGCCTCCAGTTACTTAATGCCTAACTTTAATACATTGATTGATTTGTTCACTGCTGCAGCCTGTGTCAACTTTCCTTTCAGACAGATGTAAAGTCCATTCTGTTTTTGTTCTGTGTAGTTTTTTTTGAACAGCATATGGCTGAATTCTGTTAAACCTCAGACTGAAGAAAATTGTGTTAATTGAAAAGCAAATATCAAAAACTCAGTCTGCAGGAATGTTTTTCTAAATATTTCTGTGGACTTTTGGAAATTTCACGAAATTCCATTGCTCCATTACATAAACACTGAGTGAGATTTCATTCCCATTACTGCAACGTATGAAGAGGATTATGACTTATTACTTTAGGTTATCGGACTGAGTGAGTTTTCGAAATTTGCTCTTCGATAACTGAAGCAGTGCTGTGAATGCAGAGGTTATATGCGTCGCATATCAACAGAACTGTATGTTTATGTCTTGTCTTAATTATTTTGATTAAATGTCTAACTATTCCCAATATGTGTGAACATACTTGGCCAAATAAAGCTGATTCTGATTCAGTCAGAGGGTAATCGTCGGTGTGCTGTACTATCGTGGTGACCCACACAGAGAGCTTAGGACCATGATTTCAGTGTGTGCTTGTGTGAGGGGACAGGCAGGGCGGCGGCTCACTGGGTGATGCACTCCTGTGGGTATAGGGGCTGGGATAGGGGGCGGAGCAGTTACTCCTCAAGGAGGAGTAACAGTCACAGCCGTGGGGGGAGGAGAGGGAGAGGGTGCTCCCAAACTGGGGGTGTGGGTTTGATGAAGAGCAGAGAGACCCTGAGCCTGGGATGAACCAGCTGCCTACTGAAACGAAAGCGGATAAAGACAGAAACTAGAACCTCAAACTAAACAACACAAACAACAATATCAAGTTATATTCAATCATTAAACCGTTATATATTTAATCTAAACAATAGTAATAAATATCGTTCCGATTCAAAATATCATTTACGGGTGAATCTTATGACTTGCATTGGGAAACAGGAAACGGGCCAAGCTGCAGGGCCAGTTCAAAGGCATAGTGCGAGGCGCCCAGAAAGGGGGCGAGGTCTGGGCGGAGTCAGCTAAAGAAGAAAAAGGCCTGACCTTTTTCTGGATGCTGTGGACTGTGTTTGTGTGTGAGCTGCAGCTGCATGTTCCTTACATTTTTTTTATTAACACCAGCACCGTGAGGTTTGGCCTGGACTGGGTCCTGTCCTGCACGGTTGAAGACATGTTGACTGATGGTCAGCCCGTGTTCTGTTGGATCCCACAGAAAGGAAATGGGAATCCCGTTTGGATCGGATGCTGACAGTTGAAAAAAAACTCATGTCTGTGTGTTATGAAAGAATATCAATAAATGTTTCCGAAAGGGGATGACTCATTTGGTAATTATTTACTGCTTATGTTATGGCTGAGAAATTTACAGTCTTTACTAAAGTCTGACTTCTTTCGAGTCACCTTTAATATAGATTGGACACTCTCTATGCTATGTACAATACTTATATAGATGGTACATGTTTACTTGCTTGCACAGATGGTTGATTAGGTAATTAGTGTAAGTGTGTGTGTGTGTGTGTGTGTGTCCAATCGCATGTATGTCCAAGGTCCATAGTAAGTAATATACACTGATCAAGAGATGCCTGAAAGTGGATGAAAGAGGACATTAGTGGGTGTATCACTTAGTGTAACGGGTGCAGGAAAATGAGCAGGACTGCAAGCCATATAATGACCCACTGTCCTTATCTAGCTCTTAATACAGTATGCATACAGTGATGTATCTACAATGGACAGCTACTATAAGCAGATAGCACAGTACAGGTGCTTAATCTGTATGCTATTTCCATCCATCCATTGTCCAAACCGCTTATCCTACTGGGTCACAGGGGGTCCGGAGTCTATCCCGGAATCAATGGGCACGAGGCAGGGAAGAACCCAGGATGGGGGGCCAGCCCATCACAGCTCACACTCACACACCATTCACTCACACATGCACACCTACGGGCAATTTAGCTACTCCAATTAGCCTCAGCATGTTTTTGGACTGTGGGGGGAAACCGGAGGAAACTAGCAGCTTTGTGTGGTAATTGTTTGTATTAAAAATACATTGGATCAAGTCAAATTATTTTTATGAAGAATTAACATCTAAAAGCTGCTAGTAGACCGTGGGAAAATAATTTTTCTATTTTCTTGCTGCCATCTCGTGGCCAAAAGTAGGTATTGCAATTTCCATCATATGTAAGAGGGCCTGCCCATCAGAGTAATGTACATCCTGTGACATGTATTGACTATCAAGACAAACTGAAACACGGTGTATTAGGCTGTCAATGAGTACTGGACTAGGGTGAAAAACTGCCTGATAATCTACCTATTAACTAGAAGAGTACAAACTGGAGACGGATCCCCTAATACAGAGGGATTAACGTCTGTGCCACATCCAGAACCATTCAGTGTAGGAGTCTGGTGGTTCTACTGGATACTGACAAGTACCCAGCCCCTTTGTTCCCTCTGATAATCATCAGTCCTCCTCTGAATGCCTTCACCACTCTATTCCTGAATAGGTACACATTTAAATATGCTAGCAAGATCAAGGTATTGGGATAACTGTTAGGTTCGCTGTTAAGAGAGTTGCAGTGAAAACCATCATACACAGTGGCCCTTTCTGGATAAGATTACCTCCCTCTGATCTAACAGGTCAAGATCAAAGCAAGGTGCATTGCAATGTCTGACACCCAGCACACTACAGCATATAAAATACAGGTATCCATCGCCTTCCGCATTTGGAACCAGGACCACTTGTTGCAAGTCAATTTGGGCGTATCTCAAGTTATACGAGAGAGGCAAGACATTAAGGACAGTATACACAGTACTGAAATAATAATGTACATATTAAACCACAGCACTTAATAAACAGATACTGCACTTACATTTCACAAAAAAAAAATAAAGCACAGATTGCACTAAGAAATCAAAAGATGCATGTGCTAGCAAACAGTGGGAGCTGAGGAAGAAGCAGTGGTGAAATACTTTATTGTACAGTACAGTAAGTTTCTTTTTATAGAATGAAATAGCATACAGGGGGCGGCATGGTGGTGCAGTGGTTAGCACTGTTGCCTCACACCTCTGGGACCCGGGTTCGAGTCTCTGCCTGGGTCACATGGGTGTGGAGTTTGCATGTTCTCCCCATGTCGTCGTGGGGTTTCCTCCCGCAGTCCAAGAATATGCTGAGAATATGCTGAGGCTAACTGGAGTTACTAAATTGCCCGTAGGTATGCATGTATGAGTGAATAGTGTGTGAGTGTGCCCTGTGATGGGCTGGCTCCCCATCCTGGGTTGTTCCCTGCCTCGTGCCCATTGCTTCCGGGATAGGCTCCAGACCCCCCACGACCCAGTAGGATAAGCGGTTTGGACAATGGATGGATGGATGGAAATAGCATACAGATCTTATAAGCACCTGTACTGTGCTATCTGCTCATAGTAGCTGTCCATTGTAGATACATCACTGTATGCATACTGTATTAAGAGCTAGACAAGGGTCATTATATGGCTTGCAGTCCTGCTCATTTTCCTGCACGCGTTACACTAAGTGATACACCCACTAATGTCCTCTTTTATCCACTTTCGGGCATCTCTTGATCAGTGTATATTATTTACTATGGACCTTGGACATACATGCGATTGAACGCACACACACACTTACACTAATTACCTAATCATCCATCTGTGCAAGCAGGTAAACATTTACCATCTATGTAAGTATTGCACATTGCATAGAGAGTGTCCAATCTATATTAAAGGTGACTCAAAAGAAGTCAGACTTCAGTAAAGACTGTAAATTGGCAGCCATAACATAAGCCGTAAATAATTACCAAATGAGTCATCCCCTTTCGGAAACATTTATTGATATTCTTTCATAACACACAGACATGAGTTTTTTTTCAACTGTCAGCATCCTTCTCGATTGTCAGAAGCTCTGCGCTAGAGGGAGGTTTACTGGTCTTATACTCTTCTGGCACCTTGTGTGATTCCTGACTTGGGACATCAGTTTGGCTCCTTCTGTATGTGGTTTACATTGTATTTGTTCTTTAAAGTTGCCCCTTCAGAATTAGACAGTGTAACCAGCTTGCCACATATTGCCTGGATGACATAAGGTCCGGTAAAATCCGGTTCCGTTCTTCCTCCTTTCCGTCCCCGCTTCCTCATGTTGAACAGAAGCGCCTCATCTCCAACATGATAAACTGTGTTTTGGTACCTCTTTTGTATTCGTTTACCACATGCCTGCTTCTGTTTTTCCTGTGACTAGGAGATGTTTTCAGCTGTTGTTGCTTATTGTCTCAACTACTTTATTTTTTTCATCAAAAAACGTGCCGTAGCTTTTCTCATCGGGAAG